>NC_060153.1:1885453-1890686 GCF_021292245.1 Micropterus dolomieu | reverse complement strand
TTACAAATTAAAGCATGTTCTACGATCTTTGCACAGCAGAGCAGATTTCCTCATTTAGTGTTTCTTCTGGAGATGTACAGATGACCTTTGTCACCATGTCATTGTCATTTAAATTACAAATTAAAGCATGTTCTACGATTTTTGCACAGCAGAGCAGATTTCCTCATTTAGTGTTTCTTCTGGAGATGTACAGATGACCTTTGTCACCATGCTTTCAGCATTTCACTCTTTCAGTATTTTTTTGTGTTAATTCCAGAACAAATAAGGATGGGTCCATTAATTCACTGGCCTGCCCTGAGGGCAAGCATATTTACATGCTGTGTACTGCAAACCTGCAAATTGCCAGTTGCCAATCATCATCGCTCGTCAAATTAGTTTTCTGCGGGACCTCCGCCTCCCTCCCCAGCCCTCTCCCACAGCACCACCATCACTGAATGCATATGCTCATTACACTATCATATCTGTTCTTCTGTCTTTTTCTCTCTCATTCTCTCTGCCTCTATCTCTCATTATCTGGTAATTTAGATAGGTGAGCACTATGGTGATTAGCCATCCCCATTCATAATCAGTTAATTTCTTCCGCGTATCTGCTCATTATTGTTTTTCTGTGTTCAGGCCTATTGTGCCCTGGAGTAGGATGGATGAGACCCTGGTCTTGAGTTTTAATATTACTTTGCACAGATAAAGGGAGGGGGTGGGGGTTGCAGAGAATGGTGGAGAAGAGGGTGATGGTGGAGGTATGAGGACATAGTAAGTAAGAAGAGAGAGGATTGGTGATACTACCCTCACCACCTAGAAATATTTGCTGAACTGAATAACGCTATTTTCATGTTTGAGTATGCATGGTATGTAATTGTATACATTGTGACCATACTACTGCTAAAGTATGTTTCTGCATGGCTCAGATTGGAAATGTATGTCCTCTAAAGAGAAAATGCCATCTGTCCTTTTATTGCTGGTGGCAGGAACCGACTTTAAATATTTCTTGCATGTCCTTCATCAGATGTATTTCTTCCTAATGTTGTGCCTCCAGGAATCCTGTAGAAAACCTCATAAAATATATGTCTCTCTATTTCTGTTTTTTTCCATGTCTCTCTATTAATTCCGGAGGACAAACATTACTGTCTGTTTATGCAAAACATAATGTGAATAGAGAAGGTGGTAAAGTTGTCAAACTTCATATCTGCACAAATTACCCATTCCCTTTGGTCCAGCACATGTTTTCTTGGTGATAATTCTCTCAGCTAAATTTTAATTAAACTTTAACATATCAACAAAGGCCTTGTGGGGGCAGTGATTTCCTTTGCTAAATGTATGGTGCAGCCTTATAATGTCTTCTTTGCTGCTAAAATAAAATAAAAAACACTCAATATAAAAGAAACACAGTACAGTGTAACAGTTTGGATATGTACCCCTACACCATAATAATAAAATAACAGCAACACTAAAATACAAATCCTTACAAAACAAATAAAAGTAAGACGAAATAAAATAGGAATAGAAATCAAATAAATTAGACCAAAAAAGAAAGAGGTCATAATTTGTTCTTTGCTTTGTGTTCAATAAGTCATAAGAAAAAAATACCAAGGCACATTTCTTTGCAAAAATTAAAAAGCCTTTAATAAATGGGCTTAACTCACAGTCTTCTTCAGGGCATCAAAAAACAAACCACACCTCACAGATATAACAAGGATGGTGTCAGCTGCCAGGCAATCAGAGTAGCAGTAGATAATTGTCACAGGTGCATTCAAGAAAGTCGGTGTGTACATAATTAGGTAGATTCTAACAAGGCATCAATGTCTTTAATGTTAGCAAATCCATCATACACAATCAATAGCATCAAGTATTCACAAACATTCATATAAAATGTTGATTTCATAGAAAAATACTCATATTAAAGTAAAATGATATATATGTATATGCTAGCTACGGTGTCAGAGCTGAACAATAGACATACAATGATACAATATAGGTGATTTTTCAGTGTAGCTTCCAATACTTCACAACAACAAGTTGGTTACCTGCAGTGAGGAGAGAGATGACTGGGGAGTGTAAAGGGATTTAAGGGGAGGGGGTGACTTGCTTTTAGTTTTCTTTTTGTTCTTCCCTCTTAAAAATAACCACATGGGCATTGTAGGCGGTATGCTCCATGAGTTCTGTTGAATTTAATGAATCTTTTTTTTATAGTAGAGGTTTATTTGAGTGCACATCCTTGAAGTTGTCAGTTTGTTGCATTGTGTCACAGTGGTTACATCTACCACTTGAAAAAGCCTTGTGGTCTGCGATGCGGTGCCTTTTTTGTCTCCTGGTAGATGGCTATGGACCAACTTGTCTCTTTATAGTTGGTGCTCCTCTGAAACTGACAGCTGGTGCAGATAGAAAGACATAATTAAGAAGTGGATCGCTTTCCATGATTTTCCGATAGTTGTTAATGATCTGCTTCATTTTATTTGGTCTGTACTGCCATGAACTTTTTTAGCCTTTATTTAGAAACTGGTTGCATTTATTTTTGCCTTAGCTTTATGGTGGTTGTGGATCTAACTGGATTCTGCTGTTACCATGCTTGTAGGTGCATACTGTGGTAGAAATGGAAAATATCTGTTTTTGTTTTGAATAGGTCAGATTGGTGAGTGGGTGCAAAGTCCTTTTGACAATAGAGACACATTCATCTGACAGGGGGGTATCTGAGATGCTAACAGCTGCCTGTGGGCTTAACATCTCCTGGTGATTGTTCGGTACGGTCTGTCCACTCTTTCTCCTCTGCCCCCTCCTCGCTTTAGTTCTGTTTGGGTTGGTTGGTGGCTCTGCCTTGGCAAAAAAACGGTGATATGTGCTTTGGTGTGTTTTGTCGTCATCATCTTTGCTAGTGAGATTCAATTAAGTCCTAGGTTTTGTATCTTTAATTGTCCTCAGAGGACTGAATAAGCTTTTGGTGCACTTGCCATAAACAACTAAACAACTTTTCAAACCTCCATCTAAAATGAGCATGATTAGTAGCATGAATCTTTTTTTCAAAATCAGAGGTTATCGCTACTTACCCCTTTCTGTCTTTTTGGTCTACATGTGTTTTCAAAGATATTTAAATTGTTGAAAACTGCTTTCCAATAGGTCTCTCATGCTTTTCCATTCCTAGCAGAACGAGTGGAAAAAAAAGTCATTCTAATTTATTTACTTTAATCTTGCTTAAACTTGAGTCCGACTGCTGTGATGTATTATGCTCACCAAGAGTCTGAAGTCATTCTGTTTTGGTTTCTCTTCAGGAACATCTTCAAGAAGGACGACATCGCCCTGAACTACCGCGACCCCGACGGCGACCTCATCCGTATCCTCGATGATGAGGACATCCGGCTGATGATCAAGGAGAGCAGAGGTCAGCAGGACAAAGTCAAGAGACCTGTCAATCAGTTTCCATGGGAACTGTACGTGACTTTGGCCTCTGACCTTTCTGTTTATAAAACTGAGGCCTGAGAGAGTTTAACTTAAGGGAAGTAGAAAAGATATTTATCAGTGAACTTCACCAAGTAAATATTGTTTCTTTTATTGCCTGTGTGTGTGTGTTTTTTCTTTTCCGTTCATTCACAGCCTCATTCATGTTAAAAATGTCACTGCTGTTAATGTCTGATGCTTTTCAATTAGTAATAAACTAATTTAATAAATCCTGCTATCTGTTGATGTACGCTGGAGAAGCAGAGCGGTACACAGTCTGGTATACGCAGCGTTAGCCTGGGAGTCTCAGTTCAGGGCAAAGAAAATAGGTTACCTCACACATTTGCAGGTCTCAGAGATGGCAGGATTAAAAGAGTTTTACCTGGGGTGAACTTGAACAATTATTATTATGCAATTATTTAAATCATTCTTTGAGTATGCACATGTACAAATCATTTGTACTAATCTGAGTACACACTTCCAGATTGAGATACAGTTTCACAACTCCACAGAAACAAAATTTATCAAAAAAAAACACCAAACATTTGCTGGTTTTAGTTTCTCAAATGTGAGGATTTTTGCTTTTCTGTTTTCTATCACAAGCTCACCTTGGGATTCGGGACTATCAAGGACATTTTTCACTATTTTCTAATATGTTATAGACTAAAAGAGTAATTGCTATGAGAACAGCAAGAACAAAAAATCAAATTAATCAACAATGAAAAATATGTGGTAAATATTCAAAATGTAAGGTCAATTAAATTTACTCTTCCAGGAGATTTAATTGCACCCCCCAGTCGTCTTGTTATGTGCATGTCATCCACAACATTTTGTACTTGATTGTTTACGTGATACCAGGTTGATGTACATGGGGGATATATATGGAAAGAAGGCTGTGGCATACAGTTGAAAGCTCCAGAAAACACTAAATAACTGGGCCTTGCATTTAGAATATTTGCCATAGATATGTTTCCCCAAGGTTGAGAATGAATTTCCACTTACAAGATAATATAGATAATTGTTTGTTGCAACCCTATTAGCAGTTACACTTTTCACCACTCAATTCATTCAATTCCTCAAACTATTCTCCACTCCGCCTCTTCTCTTTTCTGGATAAAGCTATGCTACATGTTTTAACATAATCTGTCAAGCTGCTTCTTGCCAGATCATTCGGCACTCCTTTCAAGAGATGAATGGGGATCATAATCTAAATTTTCCTAAACAAAATAATTATTAACTATTGATCAACCCTGTCAGCCAACTACAGATATTTAGTGTTAATTTGGTGCTACAGGGAAACTTAAAGTTAGACCCTTAAATCTATCCTCCAGGGCTCTGTTTCGCTCACACCCTGCATTCGCATTTTATATGTGTCTGCATTTCATTCACACTCACCTCAGGGAATTGAAATACTCTATTGCCTTTGCTAGCTGGACCGTTTTTCCTCATCTCTAATGCAAAGTTATTCCCCTCATGTTCCTTTTTAACCACGTCTCCCAGGCACTGAGAAAGTTATGCATCTTTAAAAGTTGATTATCGCACCAGCGTCGACTGATACTTGCCCATACTTAAGTGTAAACGCCCATATTCTATTCAGGTGTGTATTTTTCTATTTTTCTAGGGGTAAGCATTATTGGGAAAATGACAAATCTGGAAGAAATATATGCATGTTGAACCTAACCTCTGGACACATGTTAATGTAAATGGAGGTTTTCAGGTGTTAATTTTTGGTGATGATCTGATCTTCCGAGACTCAGCACATTGGCCTGCATTACACAGACCTGGATGCACATCACTATAAGCTAAG
>NC_060153.1:1858069-1885353 GCF_021292245.1 Micropterus dolomieu | reverse complement strand
CACCAAGAGTCTGAAGTCATTCTGTTTTGGTTTCTCTTCAGGAACATCTTCAAGAAGGACGACATCGCCCTGAACTACCGCGACCCCGACGGCGACCTCATCCGTATCCTCGATGATGAGGACATCCGGCTGATGATCAAGGAGAGCAGAGGTCAGCAGGACAAAGTCAAGAGACCTGTCAATCAGTTTCCATGGGAACTGTACGTGACTTTGGCCTCTGACCTTTCTGTTTATAAAACTGAGGCCTGAGAGAGTTTAACTTAAGGGAAGTAGAAAAGATATTTATCAGTGAACTTCACCAAGTAAATATTGTTTCTTTTATTGCCTGTGTGTGTGTGTTTTTTCTTTTCCGTTCATTCACAGCCTCATTCATGTTAAAAATGTCACTGCTGTTAATGTCTGATGCTTTTCAATTAGTAATAAACTAATTTAATAAATCCTGCTATCTGTTGATGTACGCTGGAGAAGCAGAGCGGTACACAGTCTGGTATACGCAGCGTTAGCCTGGGAGTCTCAGTTCAGGGCAAAGAAAATAGGTTACCTCACACATTTGCAGGTCTCAGAGATGGCAGGATTAAAAGAGTTTTACCTGGGGTGAACTTGAACAATTATTATTATGCAATTATTTAAATCATTCTTTGAGTATGCACATGTACAAATCATTTGTACTAATCTGAGTACACACTTCCAGATTGAGATACAGTTTCACAACTCCACAGAAACAAAATTTATCAAAAAAAAACACCAAACATTTGCTGGTTTTAGTTTCTCAAATGTGAGGATTTTTGCTTTTCTGTTTTCTATCACAAGCTCACCTTGGGATTCGGGACTATCAAGGACATTTTTCACTATTTTCTAATATGTTATAGACTAAAAGAGTAATTGCTATGAGAACAGCAAGAACAAAAAATCAAATTAATCAACAATGAAAAATATGTGGTAAATATTCAAAATGTAAGGTCAATTAAATTTACTCTTCCAGGAGATTTAATTGCACCCCCCAGTCGTCTTGTTATGTGCATGTCATCCACAACATTTTGTACTTGATTGTTTACGTGATACCAGGTTGATGTACATGGGGGATATATATGGAAAGAAGGCTGTGGCATACAGTTGAAAGCTCCAGAAAACACTAAATAACTGGGCCTTGCATTTAGAATATTTGCCATAGATATGTTTCCCCAAGGTTGAGAATGAATTTCCACTTACAAGATAATATAGATAATTGTTTGTTGCAACCCTATTAGCAGTTACACTTTTCACCACTCAATTCATTCAATTCCTCAAACTATTCTCCACTCCGCCTCTTCTCTTTTCTGGATAAAGCTATGCTACATGTTTTAACATAATCTGTCAAGCTGCTTCTTGCCAGATCATTCGGCACTCCTTTCAAGAGATGAATGGGGATCATAATCTAAATTTTCCTAAACAAAATAATTATTAACTATTGATCAACCCTGTCAGCCAACTACAGATATTTAGTGTTAATTTGGTGCTACAGGGAAACTTAAAGTTAGACCCTTAAATCTATCCTCCAGGGCTCTGTTTCGCTCACACCCTGCATTCGCATTTTATATGTGTCTGCATTTCATTCACACTCACCTCAGGGAATTGAAATACTCTATTGCCTTTGCTAGCTGGACCGTTTTTCCTCATCTCTAATGCAAAGTTATTCCCCTCATGTTCCTTTTTAACCACGTCTCCCAGGCACTGAGAAAGTTATGCATCTTTAAAAGTTGATTATCGCACCAGCGTCGACTGATACTTGCCCATACTTAAGTGTAAACGCCCATATTCTATTCAGGTGTGTATTTTTCTATTTTTCTAGGGGTAAGCATTATTGGGAAAATGACAAATCTGGAAGAAATATATGCATGTTGAACCTAACCTCTGGACACATGTTAATGTAAATGGAGGTTTTCAGGTGTTAATTTTTGGTGATGATCTGATCTTCCGAGACTCAGCACATTGGCCTGCATTACACAGACCTGGATGCACATCACTATAAGCTAAGTAACAGACACTGCACACACAGATGCACTCATGTAAAGACAGTGAACACACACAAGGACAGGGGGAATTAAATGGATAAAGGGGACATGCCCCTGAAAACCAGTTTGTTTGTGTGATAACGTCATTTACTATATTACTCCGTTTCCAATTACATCTATCGCCATTTTCATTTCTAAAGAGCAAGTGAGATTTCCCTATTTCCAGTGATTGATAAACACCGTGACATTGGTTTGACCTTGGCAGGCCTGGAGTTAAAAAAACACTGTGTGGCAGCCTTAACAGATGACCACAATCACTTTTTTCTGCATATGTTAATGACTGCATGAGGTTTTGTGATTGCTTTCAGTCACTGATTTGTTTTTGGTTGCGATAAAAGAAAGAGCTAATCACTACCTCCAAAGAGGTAACCTGCTGTCACATTTTCCACTTAATATTTAGCTGATGCTTTCATCCAGGGCAACTTAACGCTGAGTGAGCATGCAAGGCTTCAGGTCCTGTTCAAGGACACTGCTTACTAATGGAGAATGCGGCAGATCATAATCTCCTTGTACAGGTTAACTTTTAAGACTTAATTTTCATTGTTTATTGAAACATATTATAACCATTATTATTAATGAAGCCAAAAACACAGCTTGTTGGCAGTTAGTAGTGTGTTCTGGCATCAATGCACGCTGATGGGTCAGACTGAAAAGCTTAAATCAAATTTTAATCTTTGAAAACACACAACTGCAAGAATGTCAGGTTTTGGTGAAATTGCATCGTTCTGTCACTTCCACTCTCTGTAGGTATAGGTTATATAACCTACTGTATATGCCAGGTTTATTTAAGATCTCAACAGAGCCCCATAAAGCAGATGGATGTATATTTGCTGTTCTGGTAATGGCCAGCAATAAAGCAGATGACACGCTAGCTGGTTGAGGTGCCAGCAAGGGAAGAAAACTAAATAGATGTAAAGAGGTAGCCAGTACAGAGGGCTAGGTGAAGGACGAAAACAATGAGAATCACCAGCAGGAACTGGAAGACAACCGAACAGATATGAGACCGGGAGCAATGCACTGACCAAGCCACAGGACTTATCTGTCAGTCAAAACCTCTGCCAGCCCAGGAAAAACAAAACAGGGTTGAGAGAACACCAGCCGGAGTGCAGTGCTGAGTGAAAACAAAGTGAACAAAGGTTTCAGCTAGGTAAAAAGCTAAAGGGTAACAGACAACAGCAATGAAGAATATGCTGAAATGCTTAGATAGAAAAGCGACATAGATAATCACAGTTACTGATACTGTTCAGCCTAAAACCCAATGACCCTGAAGGGGGGAATTCATCTTACTGACCTTTACTGTCGTGAAGTTAATAAGGGAGTAGGGTCAGCTAGAAAACATCTCCAAGCGGTTGCTATTTGAGATGCAATTAGTGCAGGTACTGGGTTTCAAAGAGATCATGCTTCAAAACTGCAATTTATCACCTTCCTGAGTGACTGGTGAAATAGACAGACTCAGCCTAAATTTACGAACATGTGGTTGGTGGGTGGTGCTCATTTCACCACACTGGTTCTTGTGTGACTTCCAGTTCCCTCCATTTTTGTCCCCCTCTCCTTTACCTCCCTGACCTTCCTTTCACCTTCTCTTCTTCTCTCTCCCTTGTTATTTCTCCCATTTGGCAACTCCAGTATAAATCTTCACTTAGTGGAATAACATTTAAACCACTAACAGTAGGTACCCACTCAGAAAAGAGGTAGTCACATCCTGATAAGTTACTGCTCCTGCTCTGGCTATTATTCACTGCAGTTGTTTTGTGGAGATTGCTTTTTTCAAAATCACGTTACTCTACGATCCAAATTGCTTTTGGAAGAGCTTTGCAGTGAAGAGGCTATCCATTAAAAGTTTTCTGATAAGGTAAATCTTGCCTTTAGTTTTAGTTATGTAGCTTTCTTAAATCATTTTCATTGAATATGTAAGCGTTTGTTGAATATGTGCCTTTACAATACCATGCTCTGATAAGTTTATAACTTTGTCCAATATGAATTCTGCATATCTGCTTATTTAAACCATGTTTTTGTATAGTATTGTGTTCACACTGGGGGAAAGGGCAAAATTACGTGCCTGGAGAATTGCTTAAATTTGAGTCCACTGTTAATGGATTGGAATAATAATGTGGACTGTTATGCCGTGGTGCACAATAGTATCCATCTTTAGGATGGTGGAATGAATGCTCCAGCAGCAGCTCTGAAAATGAATTACAAAAACTAATGAATCCTGAGGGGGTTATTTTTGTTTGATATTTGTAATGGTTTAGAGTTTACAGTTACACTAAAATCTTAAGCTGTGTCTAAAATCACTCCCTCATTTACTCATTCACTACTCTCTATGTAATAGACACTCATTGGTTTAATTTATAGTGAGCAGTGAATTGAGATTTGTAATAATGAATCAGCATAATTAATGTAATCACTGACAGCTGTTCAGTTGCACAATGGTAATTTGGTATCTATAAAATCTTCTTATACTACTTATTGCTCTTCCATTGTGGGAATTTTTGAGGACCCTATGTAGTGAATAAATCTCCCTAAATAGGGAGTGACTTTGGATACAACCACAGTTTGATTAATGTCTTTGGGTGCATCATTTCCTGTTAGCGCAAAATTATACATTGACACATTCACTGTCAAAATAGTGCCCTGTCTACAAGAATAATGTTCATGATATTATATAATATGAAGCAGTTAGTAACTAATGGATTTTTTCATTATCACATTTGCCAAGATAGTCACAGCCTGCAAACAGCCTAAGCACTAAGAGATAATTTTACACATCAGGTTCACTTTACTCATAATGTGGAGTGCCGCTCAACCTTTTATATTAGGTTTTCTGTCCTTCTGGAGGAGCTTTCTAAAGTCTGAGAAAATAAGCCTGATGATGTTGGAGACTTTTAAAATTTTGAGGTAAAGCATCAGTCTTATAATTCAGTCTAGAAACTCATGCTGATATGTATTGCCCAGAGTATTACAGATGTATATGTATGTTCATGTTGAATTACATCAAAGGACAGCTCCTGACACTGAGAACACAATTGTCAGTGTTGAATTTAGAACTTCATCTTTATCTTT
This sequence comes from Micropterus dolomieu, assembly GCF_021292245.1. NCBI lineage: Eukaryota > Metazoa > Chordata > Actinopteri > Centrarchiformes > Centrarchidae > Micropterus > Micropterus dolomieu. Next base: position 1,880,239 of record NC_060153.1, on the reverse strand, counting down.
CATCTCATAAGTCTGTTGATCCTCTCACAGAGCAGCTGTAGTACTCTGTAGTGCTGCGGTGCTGCCTCTCATTGGACTTTCCAAGGTACTACAGAGTCAGCTGACAGTGCAGAGTGTAATTGTTGCTGTTAATTGCTGCTGTAACCTTTTCTGATTCACAGTTTACATATTATGTTGGTGAGATTTCACAGGTCATATGAGAGAGCACAGTGTTGTGCTGTATTTCTGCTGATGAAAGACAGTGATGAAGGATAGTTAATGGTGACATAGTCAAACAAAGATAAATAAATACATGTCTGAATGCTTTTTGTTTATACATGTGCTTTCTCTTCTAACTTTGGAAGTGTACAGTATGACCACACACACACCGGTTGGTGGAAGATGGATCGGCCCGTCTGCTCCTGGTTTTCGGCGATGAGTTCAATCCATCTTTATCTCATTCTGTTCCACCAGCAGACATTCATCCACATTTATGATCATGTAGAGATCTGTCACACTGCAGCACACACACACACACACACACACACACACACACACACTCACACACACACACACACACACACACACACACACACACACACACACACACACAACCACATGCTTACAGACTTATAAACATTTGGATAATATAAGAGTGCATTTGACATTTGTTGTGCAGAAAGGGGAATATATGTAACAGAACATAAAAAAGCTCAATCACAGTTTATTTTTTAATTCTACCATCAAGTCCTACTAATATTTGGTGGATTATTTTCACGACTTCATAGTCTAACGAGAGCTGCAGGTGACTGCAGGGGCGGGGAATAAAAACGGCGCCGTCAAGTCGGACACATTCTACCTGCGAGAGCTTACTGTGAGCTGAGATCAATGATTGATCTCGCGGCATTTGCTAAGAATAATGCCGCGAGACCAGGCAAAAGTGTGGTTCCAACTTGGTGCAGCCGGGGAAAAGCAACTGCGGCCGCCGGACTCGGCGCCTGCAGCCGCCTTGCTCCCGCGAGGTTTTAATGTCATGTGACATGGTGACGTTTTGCAGCGCGGGTGAAAGTCGGACACAATTTCTAACCAGCTGCCTTATTTAAAGTCCAGCATGCATCACGTTAAGTCAGCGCTGCGCAGCGCCGCATGAAGTCAAACGCACCAATGGGCTGTCACCATCGCCATCATCGTCTTCGATGCATTTATCAGTAAATAGGCTACATTAAATTACAGGAATTAAACGTGACAGACGGAATCGTATTTGATAATGAAAGCTATCCTTAGAGCAATATGAAGGTTTTACAAAAAAAGCCTTTAAACGCCCTTTCTTTGGTTTAAAAATTGCATTAATGGTAAGCTTTTAAAAAAATAAATTAGCATACCACTAGATTTTAATTGGTCAGCAACACCAAGTAATTTAAAAAAAGTAAAACTGAGTCCCTGAAAAGTGACCTGAGATAATAGATTAATAGATTTTTTAGTCAACGGAATCTCAGTTGCATAGAAATGTCATCAAAACGCTTAAATAAAAACTTTCAGTATTACTAATCTAATTTCCCATAAATCCAAAACATCGTATGTAGTGCTCTGTTTGTAAATAATTTGATAACAGGAAAACATGTAAGAAAACTGTGCTCAGCCTGTATGTGAATCCTGCTTTAAACTTAACAGCACGATGTTCTCTCAGCTTGACTTTTCAGTCCTCGCCACACAGGGGCGCTGTTGGTCTACTGTGTGCAGATGTCAGATGACTTTGTGCTGCAGAGGCACAGTGCATCTTCATCAACATAATTATTATCATCAAGGTCGTCAGCATCAGGACCATTATCATCATCAACATTAGCAGCTTCCTGCAGATTAAATTCTAAGAGAAGTAAACAAAATTACCCTTTACCGCTGTTCACTGCTTTATTTGTATTTGTGTCCGGGAGTTTGGTAAGTACAGTCAGGACGACACTGAGGCCTCTGTGCTTGATAACTATTAGTAATGCTGTGTTTATAATAAAGAAAGTTATTTTCTTATGTTTGATATTCCAGTTTTTGGCCCTCTTAATAGTCAGAACGGAAACATGACTGCACAGCACTGCAGTGAATTTTTCTGTCAGAGGAGAGAGGAGAGAGAGCAGAGTTTGTGCTGTATGGAGAAATTGAACGATACTGTCATCTCCATTTAGGCCTGTAGGGTTTGAAAGGATAAGCAGACAGAAAAGGAGAAAGCAAGGGCAAAGAAAATAAGTGGAGAGGGACCAGTGAGCGGCAGTCACAGTGAATATGTTCAAACAGGGCGACTGGAGTCACACAGATGGCCAGACACACACAGAAGTTCAATTATAAAGCTGTGGAGGAGGCAGAGACTACTGGGAGTCTGTTGTCAAGAACTTGGCCTGAGATGTTGGTGTGAGGATAATGTGTGTGTGTGTGTGTGTGTGTGTGTGTGTGTGTGTGTGTGTGTGTCGGTTTGATGTCAGGGGGTGTGTTTTTGTCTCTGCACGAATCTTAAATCTGTCTCTCTTAGATATGAGAGAGGTAAAGACAAGTTGGTAAGTAATTGAGACAGGTGGGTGTAAGGAGATAAAGAAAAAGGAGAAAGTTTAGACAGAAACAGACTTTTGATGTACAAGACAACAATAAAAAAAAGGCTATGCCGGGAGATTTACAGTAACAAATATGTTTTGCTGGATTACAGTAAGTCAGGCAAATTGTTTAGTGTGTGTGTGTGTGTGTGTGTGTGTGTGTGAGTCTGTGTGTGTATGTGTGGGTTTGTGCATGAGTGATAGAATAGGTGGGGATTTTCATAGAAAGATCCCAGATCACCTTCTGATGAGAAACGAAACAACAAAAAATAGGAACAACGATTGAAGTCTAAAATCCAGGAATAGATAAATTCTCTCCTTTTTTGTGGCTGTTCTTTTCCTTCCATGATGATGACAAGTATATACAGTGAGGGCACTGTGTCTGTGAACTTCTACCTCTTACTAGCTAAGGATTTTACAAGGCTGACATGTAGCATGTAAAACAGAAGCGGTTTACTGAGAAATCTTGGAATAAGTAACATTAACAAATCAGATTTGATGTTTTTAGATTATTTTGTCTCATTTTTTAATTATACTCTGTCAAAATATGAGATCATTTTGCTTTTACGTTTGCTTCAAATGGACAAGAGTGAAAAATGTCAGTCAAAGCACAACAATGAGACAGACATTCGTCATCCTTCTCTCAACCGTTAAATGTCCATTCTTGAAGACAAAACAGAGACAAATTTGGAGGCAAAGTACAAAGGCAGAAGCGGATATTATGTTGGAGAAAAGCGACATATACAGAAACACACCCACATAAACACACAGTCTCTAAATACACTGACTGACACACATACATCCTCACCTGCACAGGATCTGCAGTATAAACTGTCTGTCCAATCTACTGACAAACAGGAACACACACACGCGCCAACTTTCTTTGTCACACACGCATGAGCATAAACTGTTATCACCATCACATACCATCAATGTCATCAGAATAACCGGCCCAAAAATATCCAACACACACACACACACTCTCTCTCTTTCTCTCACATACACTCTGGAAAGTGCACAGACATGGATGTGGGTGTGTCAAGCTCCTCTCCACTATAACATAGAATAGACCATTGTTAACTTTAACTGACAGAGTAAGGAAAACACTTTTGAAGTCCCCTCAAAATTATACACATACAGACTGATGTAGGCTGCTAAAGTGGGAACTGGGAGAATTAGCTTATGAAGTTTGTGAATTATCTCTATTTGTCTCATTGTTCTGATCTGCTTCATCTCTTTGCGCTTCATCCACATCCAAACTTAATGGCATTTCCACTGGTCTGACGAGTGAGGCTGTGGTTTTTTCTCTCTACATCCATCATCCTTATCATGTTTCCATTTTTTGTTCATTTTTGTCCGTCTCCTTGTCTCGCTGTGCCATTTTTGTCTCCACTATTGTCTCTGTCCAATTCTCTCTCTCTGCCAGCTCTTTCTAAATCCTGTTATCTTTACGTCGTTTCCTCCTCGGTCCTCCGCTCCTTCTGCTGTGCTGGCATCTGAAACAAAGGAAAAATGAAAGCCTTTGTACCAAAATGACTTTGTATTTGATGTCAGAGCGGAAGCTTTTTCATGACGGTCCAAACTGTAATTAGGGTTGGCCCATACAAAGAGCTGCTGCCCTTGATGGGCCTTGTGTGGATAAACTACTGAAGAACTCACACCTCCAGAGTGATTTGGGGCCGGTTAAGTATCTGCGCCCCCTGACTGAGATGTGTTTGAGTTTGGTTTCTGCGGTTTGCCTCACAGTAACACAGCTGAATCCACAACTTCTTTAATCAGGATACGATGGAGCTCTTTGGTGTGTAAACTGTCAAGCGCCATACTTATCATGCAATATTGTAAACTTGGTTTATGTAGTCTCCTTCTACAAAGTCATTTTCAGATAATAAAAGCCACATATATAGCCAAATAAAAAGAAATAAAAGCTGAAGAAAATCATCAAGTAAAATCTTATAACCAACAAAGCATCTACACTGTACTTGCACTAGATAATTATTTTTGTAATCTTTATGTTCATTAAAATCTCATGTAGTCTGATTTTCAGGAAGGAATAAACTGCACACTGAAGTGACTCTGCTGCAATACTATAGACTAAATAAAATTTACAGATTAAATATTCTAGCTTCATGACCACTCAGTTTCCCAATTTCCACTGATAGCAGTTATGGATGTTGGTATTCACATTTCTGCTCAATATTGAGATCTTTTTTTTCTCTCTCTCATAAATTGAGTAATTGTATTTTTTAAGGTCCCTCTACACAACTAAATATCAAAGATACAGTGAGCCTTCATGCACATATGCCCATTACATTTGATTCTATAAATGCCCTCCCATTAATAACCTAACTCTGACCTTTTTCTGTCACTCCTACTTGAACTTTCATTTAAATCACTGTCCTTTTAGTTCAGTGGGCAGAGCCAGAGGTTCACTTTGCAAAAGCATCACAACGACTAATGCTCTAAGACAATTTGCATAAACAGCTTATATCATGTTCTATGGCATTTGACCTTGGCTCACAGGCCATGGCTTGAGTTGTGTGATGAAATTGTACGGTCAAGAGGATTACTGCTTCACAGAGGTTGAGTCTTACAGCTGATGTGAGTTTTTAGTGCTCATGAATCGCTGTAATTAAATATTACATGATGATTTAAAACCAAAATCTAAATGGTCGATTTTCTGTATTTGTTCCAGATGTTTGACACCGTTGGCAAGCAACAAGCTAGATGAATTCTGACATAATAAAAAACAATTCACCTCCAGTGAAATTGGAGTGGCAGCAGAAATCTCAGAAACTACTGTTTCTGAACCTGGACAAATGAATCAAGAAACTATTGGCATGGCTAGGGAGTTCTGTCTTTTATCTCAGATATAAAAGTATTACAAGCTCTTTAAAGATGTCGTTTATGGTTGAAGGAGGACAGTCTCCAATCTCACCTTTATGTCTGTTTTGTGTTGTGTCTTCTCCGACAACCCTGAACACGCAGCTGTGCTTTCACCATATTAACATTTTCACTTTAAGAGGCGACAGATGCAGGTTAGGATGCTGGTGTGTTTGTGTGTGTCTGAGTGTATGTGAACCCGCATACACACGAGGAAAAAGACAGAAAAGGCTTTCACTTTCAAAACATCCTGAAGATGTTTCTTAAGTGATACCCTCAGGGATAGAAGTTAGTCAAAGTGCATTCATCCCCTATCAACAACTTGACTTTTTGGGAGAAGGATCCTCTTTCACTCACAAACCACTTCCACTGCCACCACAGCTTTTATCACTTTAAATAGGACACACTGACACGTAGGCCCGGCATATACAGGGCTGACAAAACTGGGCTTCTTTTTCACCTGAACAGGTGCTCACTTGTTTAATGTTGGTTATTGACTTATTCTATATTGTAAATCTTATCATATACCAAAGTATGTTTGTCAACTACCAGTTTTGTGGGCACTGCTTAATCATAGTGAATGTATTTTTTGCATTACATTTTCTAACCTTTGATTTGTGCTCACAGTGAAACCTACAACTTTCAATATAGAGGTGAAGAAAAACACTTTGGTAACAGAAGTCTACAAGTGGAACACGAAACAGAGTGGCTACTGAGAAGTAAACTATGGGATCTATGATCTGCCCTGCCTCCGTGTTTCAGGCTGCCTGTCTTCAGGTATAGCCAGACGAAATGCGAATACATCCCATTGTGAGCTTCTTGAAAGCAGATCAATCGTGCTGTAAATCCAAACACAGTTTACTACTTTCTCCGATGGCTGTCACATTTTAGACCACAAATGACACAGATGGGTGATAGGGCTCCATCTAATTGGAGTTGTACTTCAGCAGTCAAATATTTAAGCTGCAATAGGTGTTTATACATTGAAATACCAAAATATGTATATATGATAAATATGTATGAGTGAGTGTTCACTTCACTGTGTTCTTGCCTGCCCGTCCCTTGTCACCTGTGATCCTGTTGTACTCCTGGCAAGTGGTTCAGCACCTCTCAGAGAAAATAAATGTCATGCTGTATTCTTAAAGGACAGTATCAGGTGTGATGGTTAGCTGGTGTACTCATGAAGGCTTCTCCACCTTTGTCTGGCTATGCTCCCCTTTAAGGCATCACAATTTGTGCAGTCTAACCACACAACCTGCTGCACTGTGAACGCAACACTGAATGCATGCATGCATAGAGGTTTAACCAATGCCTTTTTTCTTACCTTAACTTTGCACTTTTTAATGTGATGAGCTGTTTTATTTATAGTCATTTACTGAAACTGTGTTGACAAATGCACAGGAAGATTATTCTCACAAAGGCAATCTTGCCAACACTTGAAAACAAAAACTATGAAGGCATTTAGTTTTACTTTTTCATGTGTGAAAATGTTTGACTTTGAATGTTTGAATGTTTCTTTTCTTTACTGTACGTATATACACTTACTAGACTAAAAGATGAGCTTTTGATGGAACATAGTGGTACAGTGACTAGATGAGTAATTTGTTCCTTTTGGTGTGAGACCTTCAGTGGATATGCCTTGTTAGAGATGAAGTGTTTGTTCCAACAGTTGCTGTCATAAAAGAGAACAGAGCTTTGTTTCTTCAAAAGAACCAGCAGATACGCTGAGCTGGAAGAAGAGAGATGAAGTCAATACACTGTGCACCACTCAGCTTATAACCATATTAATTTTTTTGGCAAATAGTAACTTAAAACATTAGAATTAAGATAGTTTTGCATTGTGTCTCAGAGCAATGGTTGATAACACAATATAAAACAGGATCACTTGTTTTTAGTTAGTGTGTAATGGAATTTTTTTTAATGCCGTATTTGTGCAGCTTACATGCTCAAACCTAAAGGGAAGCAAGCTCCACTGCCGTATACTTTGTGATACATGGGGATGCGGGGACAGCACAACATAGTAGGATCTTATTCAAGGATAAGTAAGAAACTAAGCTCAACATCAAAATGTGCACCTTCTTCCCTTCCAAGTTATTATCCACGATAAGCTGTCTAATATTTGAGTAAGTTAAAATACTAAGACTGCAACTTAAAAATAAATAATAATACAGTCCGCTTACCTTAACACACACTATATCTACCTGGTGTTTAGAGCATGGAGAAATTAAAACTCACCTGGAAGAAAACATGAATGCTTTCAGTCCCATTTAGAAGATGTGGCAGTGATGCAATTCAGCCTCTTGTGCTTGAAATCTGTTTTCACAGATGAAAATAACTAAGGAACTCAGAAAAATTATCCTGGCATAACCTTTTTTCACCTGTTAAGTCTTGAACACAAGAGAGAAAACTTTTTAGATCAGAAGTTTTTTCTCACTTGCCTCTCAGGGCTTCTGTATAATACAGCATGGGTCATAAAACATGGCCCTGCTAATCAAGAACCACAGCACCACTGATAGTCAAAAACTCCACCAGCTATCTTCAATGCATAGAGTGAATCATCAATTCGAATCCAATTTTAATTCTCAGCAAGTTAACATGTTTAAGTAAATGAAAGTCAGAGAAGGGACTTGCTCGTGTCTCTCCTGTCAACAGCCTCTCTGAGCGGTTACTGTATGTTACAGCCTATGTTTGTGTCTCTAACATTATTACTGCACTGGGGAAGGAGAGCTTGTCCATTGAGTCCAAAGCTGTTTCTTATGCTCTCAATGAATCCTAATACCATCTGTAGTGTGTCTGTGTGTGTTTTTGTATGCATGTGTGTTACTCTCCTGTCTTTGATGTGTACAGTATAGGTCTGTGCATGTCTCTCTCCCTCTCTGTGTTACTATCTCTCTCTTTCTCCACTGACATCTGGAAGGGTGTGAAACAGCTGTGTCTGCTGCAGTCCCCCTTGGGATTTATAGCTCCTTCCTCATGTAACCATTCATCCGTTATCTTTCCACAACATCCCCACTCACGCTACACCCACTTCAAACTTGCCCTCCACCTCTCTCAACTTGTTTAAAGGAGAGCATTTGCAGATTTTATGATACCTCTGCACTTGACATCTTAACATGGTTTGTGTGCCATAATATTGATTGGACAGTGCATATAAGCGTGTCCAAGTTTCTGTATCTGTGCATTTGGCAAATGGTGCAGTTTCATTTATGTAATTGCACCACAAATTATATGCCTGTTTATGGGTACATATATGTGCAAGCATTTGCATGTGGACATTCATAGTTGCATGTGTGTTTAATGCTCATGCTCTCCCATGGCCAACATTCCTCAGCCTCTGATCTTCGACTCTTCTTCTCCTTTCATCCCTCCCTTTCTCTCCTCCTCCTCTTCTTTTCCTCCTCGGGGCAGCCATTCATAATCATGATCATTCTGTAAAGAGAGAAAGAGAGTCTGTTGGGGGAAAAAACACACGCAATTCTTTCATCTTTTACCCAGTTCTGCTTCTGCAATTTGGATTAATATGTGCTTCAGTGCTCCAATAATATGCTGCAGAAGGATTTATGGGATGAAATTGGCCTGACGTCTTGATGGATATAGTGGGTCACCGACAGTGTGTGTACAATGAGATATCCAGTAATTGAAAAATGAAAAGAAAATTATTTTTGAAATTAAAAAAAGTAAAATACAGTACATTTGAAACAGGAGGAAGGGCAGATCTTGAATTTCTGCTGTTTAACATTTCTGCAGTGTTGTTTTTTTTTAAAACCAAACCAGATGTGTATTAATGCATCCTTGCTGTTACAGTATGTACAAACAAGTAGACAGTTTGTTTGACACACCTAACTTGTATCTGGTATAGTGTGCCTTCTTTTGGACTTCAGAGCAGCATGAATATGTCCGGGCATGGATTCTACAAGGTGCCAGATGCGAAATGTAGGCATTACTGCAAATTGGATGGCTGCTCAGTCTTGCTGGAAAACCTTTCCACCTCATACAATGGATGCTCAATTGGGTTGGGATCCTGGCACAGTAAAAATCACTGAACTGATAGCAATACAGTACCAATAAAAATATTGTGGTGTTCCTGGAACCATTTGGAGACTAATCGAGTCTTATCAAGTGTGCCAGGAAACATTAACCAAACTATCAGACTGCCTGTACTGCTGACACTCATGCTCTCTGATCCTTCCATCCACATAATGCAAAGATAAGATAAAAATCATACATCTTCCTCAGCAGACCTGTTTTGATGCTCCTGTACCAATTAGAGACCCACTTTCTTGTAGTTATAGCTGAGTATTGGCACCTGGCATGTTTTTTGGTTCTAGTTCATTTAAGATAAAAACTGTTAAAGCTGTAGCTTGGCATCACCAGACTTATTCACAAATGTGTATTAGTCTGGAATCGCTCATTTCATTTTTGATTTCCAAGGTGCATTATTAACGGGCGCAGACCAAATTAGCTCTGACACAATTGGATAGACCTACAAGCAATCACACCAATGAAAGTTGTGACATAGTGCTGAGCGACGCATGCAAGTCGGGTGCTTGGTCTGTTTTCAAGTAGGAAGAAAATGACAATCTCGTCACAAACATTCTCAAATTACAGCTAAACAGTACACTAAAATGTGTTTCTGAAAACATTTGAGGTAGGAAATGCAGTAATAGAATCTTTATTCATATTTGGTCAGCACTGCAAGACGTCTGACTTTTCAAATCTGGACCATTGGTCATTGTATCAAACCCGCCTCATATTAGATAAATGGTAGAAATCTGTCTGAATGGGAGGGCGGCCAGATGTATTTGCCAGAGCAAATGAATCATGAGCTCTTCAAATTTGTCTGGTTCCTAAGCTACCAAAGCTAGGGACTGATCTCACAAATATCAAAACCTAGACTAAACTATAAATAACTCCACAAATGTAAATATAATATAAAAACATATAGATTTTTTAGTCATGGACTTGGTCCAACTTGGTCCACTCAGTCGTGATGCCCACGTCATAATATATATGATTGGCCCAACAATTATAATGATATCCCCACCTTGAGTGGTTCTCATGTTTTGAACACTTGCGCTAAATCTGAATGTGTGCCTCCTCTAATCTAGAAGCATGTTTGCCCATCTCTTAAAATGATAACATCACTGTAAGTTGTTTTCTCATTATTCTTGGTAAATCCACAATCATTAAACCATCTTCATTGTCTCAAAGGGCACATGTTTTGCCTGATTCAATTGTTTACTGAACACTAATGCTACAAAACCTTGTCTGCTTGACTTATACCACACACCACGGTAACATAACATATAACTTGTTGGAATGCACATTTTGTGTGAATGTAGGGGGTTTAACTGACAAATTGCATCTGCTTGTCTGCATCAGTTATTTATAATAGCCTCATCTGTATGTGCTAAACTTTTTATTTTATGATTTATGTGAACACATTGTACTGAGGGAGAGAACGAGGGAGTAACAGACTAATTGGAAACAGTTCCTGCATGTGTGTCTTTGTGTGGGTATGGTTAGTGTCTGATGGACTGCAGCTCCCGTTATAGCCCCAGAGCAGTGATTAGACTTGTCTGTGAGCTGATTAATATTCCCCAGAGATGCCGGGCGAGGTGAGGGAAACGATTATGGGATGGACAGATAATGGAAAGATAATGCCCCCATGAATCACACTGTCAGAATAGGAAAGGAAGACAGGGGAGAGAGGGATGCAGGTACAGTGAGCAGGCCAAGTAGAAAAACTAAAATAAGATATAAGAATATAGAAAGCGGCCAAGAGGTATGGTGTAAGTGAGGGAGAATAAAGGTAAAAACAAATACTATATGGCCAAAAGTGTGTGGATGCTGATTCTGTCCACGAAGTCCCATGTATTTTTGGTTTTGTGGAAGAACTTGCCTGGCCCTGACCTCAACCCCATCCAAGACCTTTGGGATGAACTGCAACACTGACTGTGAGCCAGACCTTATTGCCCAACATCAGTGGCCCAACCTCACTAATGCTCTTGTGGCTGAAAGGCATCACACACCCCATGCATTTTTGTAACACCTGTTTTGGGAAAACCCTTTGAAGATAGGAAACCCTTCAAGATAGCCCTGTTGGGAAAACATCCCCAAGATACTATTAGTCCAAAGAGAAGAGCGTCCCCACCCTTTAAGAGTTTTTCTTTTGAAAAAGTGAAAACTGGGCAATGTTCCCATTATAGCACAACATAAATGCCACATTTGTGTGGCTTGTCCATCAGCCACATACTCTCTTACCAGGCTTTTGGAAGCAATCAGAATGACTTTTGCTGGATGTTTTCAGAAAGACCTTTAGTCTTTTTGAGCTCCATCGTGACATTTTGTGATACTGCTAATTCTTGGTAGCTTGACAGATGATTCTCTGTTCCTGGTCCGTTTCTGCAGTAAAGAAAGGAGGAGACACTTTCCACTCATTTCCACACATCAGGAATTTATTTCCTTCATGACAGCAAAACCTATTACACGAGAAACTACTGTAGGTTAAACTCGGTTAACTAAACTGATCTGATGTTGTGAATATATATATATATATTGTCTAATTCTCAAATATAATATGATCCTTACTTTTTAAATGTAATTTAAATTTAAAACATGATCATATTTCATCACACATTATTTGCAATTAGATGTTCAACAATCAAATATGGTGTAATGGTTGGGTGTTCGCATACTTTTAGCCTTGTTGTGCAGAAAGGGATGCAGAGGGAAGGAGAGAGGAAGAATGGAAAAAGAGATGGGGAAGTGGGAGAGGTGAAATATGTTATGGGCAGTCAAGGGAGATGAGGAGAGGGAGGGAGTCAGGAGAGTGGGAGGAAAAAAGAAAAAGAAAAACAGGTAGAGAGGAGGTCAAGAGGAGACAGGGAGGTAAGAAAATGAAAAGAAGGAATGCTGAAGATACAGGGAAGGTGAAAATCAGGAAAGAATATATAATAGTAGGGAGGGAAAGGACGAGGAGAAGAAGAGAGGAGAGAAAAAGAGGTATAAAAGCTGGGGGAGAAAGGCAAAGAGGGATGCAGAGGAAGGAAAGGAGAGAGCACAGAAAGAGGGGAAGGATAAGAATGGAGAAAGGGAGGGGAGTGGCCGCAGCAGAGGAGTAAATCCAGTCAGTGTTTGGCCCGCCATAATCTATGCCAACATAATAACGTCACCCGCGAGCCCGTCTGACAAACACAGTGGCTGAGTGAGCAGAGAGAGGAGGAGAGAAAGAGCGACCAGCTCTCTCTGGTTCTGGCTCTCGTTCCATCACTGGTGTAAGAAAACGGTGGAATTCAAGGAACGCAGTTTGTACTTCCTATGTTTTCCTCATGTTGCTAAGGTAGTACTTCCTGTCTCAGGAGCTGGAAATCACTGCTCTGATGCAAAACACATACGTGAGCCCAAACACACCCACACCCACAGATGCCCACTTTGTACAAACATACTGTAGCTATGCAGGTATCAATGTATTTTTGGCAGTAAATGTAACATACGCATGCGAAAACCATATTTCTTTATGTGGTGAGCAAAAATGTCTTGATTTCCTGAAACTAGTACAAAAATCACACTATTCCGAAACACTGACCTGAACTGATAAAACCTATAAAACGTAGTGAAAAAAAGGTCTTTCAAAACTACTGTAGATAATTATGATCTTTTAGCCATACAAAAAGAATGGCGTTGTCTTTGGTGTTAAAAAAGACCAGTGCCTTCCCATGAAAAATGCACCTCATAAGGTTAGTATTCAGGCTGATCCTGATCCAACAGATCCGATTGGTGGATCCCTGGTTATTGATCAATATTTTTAGGTTAACCATAATTTGAATGACAGAGAAATGTGAAAGTGGTGTTTGTACTGACAAACTCAGAGAGATCAACCCAGCAGTTCCCCTCAGCTCTATGGAGCATTTGAGTGTTTTTACTGCCATTGTTTTGGTTTTCTGAACCACAAACTCAACTCTCATCAGCTTTGTTTCCAGCAGAGACAGGCATCTGCCAAGACTAAAAAGAGAGCTCATATTGGATTTTTATTCATCAATTGGACAGAAACGCAACTCCAAAATACTAACGATGATGTTCTGTGTCTGTTGGATGTGTGAATAGGCAACTGTTTGTTAACAAATTCATTATACCATATTCATAATGTGATAATATGTCAGGTTGTTCAGCTACCACATGGCAATAAATAATTGCAGCTTTAATGTGACAACAATGTAATTCACTTTGAAGACTTGTTTGTCCACTTTAGCTGCAAAGTGGAAATTTTCAAAAAATGTCTTGGAAAATCAAGACCACTTACCTTGAAACATTTTAATAATCTGATACAAATGGTGCTTGACAAGATTATTTATTTTCATGAGAAAAAATAAATTTTATTAGGGCTATAAAATAAGATTTTATGACTTGAAGTGATCTAACTCACCCACTTACACATTTCAATTAGCCTTGCTTTGTTTCCTCTCTCTGACTCTCCCTCTTTATTTCCTTCTCAACACCACACACCAGGTTCATGACCCCAACTTGGTCACAATGGGAGACTGAAATACAGTCCTGCTGTCATTTTGTCAGACTCATCTCTCTCTCTCTGGCCCTGACAGCCTGTGACAGTACGGAGGGACACACACACAAAGTCGCTCACAGACTCACATTCTTTGAGTCTTAGTCACTTGCTCACAGAAAATGTCATTGTCAACATCCAGAGAAACAGACAGACTGGGGAGCGGTGGTACCGCTGTAGGAGGTCAAAGAAAGAGAGGATGTTGAGTGTTGACTTGTGACTTTTTGAAAGTCTGGCCTCGTATTTCTCAGCTGTCAGCGAGGGAGAGAGGCAGAGAGATAACGAGTAAAAGGGAGAAGGACTGATAAATCTAGTGGTGAAGTGTTAAATGGCTGATCTGTTCGAAGGGAGGCATTTGATCCTCTTTTATTTCATGTTTGGGATGAGAAACATTTACATGATGATTGAACAACATTCAACGCAGTAGATGGTCCCTAATTAAAAAAAATGAATCGGCCTGTTAGACGTTTAGTATAATTTCACCTTAATTCCACGTGTTATACCCCTGTGGTGATAATTCCTAATAGCAGGTGAAGGAATGAGCTGACGATAACTGTGAGAAAAATCTTTTGTTTATTAACATATTCAAATACATTTTTACACATTTTAAAAGCAATATGTGTATTGTTTGGTTGTGATATTAGTTGATAATTTGCGTTCTGACACTTCATGCAGCAAGTCAAGATATATGTTTACAGGGCAACAGTCATTCACCAAATGTGACCAGTGTGATCACCCAGATTGTGTTAATCCCATTGATGTTTATATGTGTGTGTTTGTGCGTGTGTAATAAACAGTTACTTCTTACAGCTTCTTACTTAAGCTACAGCCTCTGAGGCTGTGGCACACCTCCACTGTCAGTATTTCCACTGCACTGACCTCACACTGATGATATGCAGGCACATGTATATACGCACACACAGACACACAAACATGCTCGCACAGTATACAGTGCACCAACACACAAACACATGCCCAAAAAATGGCACAAAGTGGGCACAAAATCATACACAAATATAAACACACACGCACACACATACATACAGCATACACACAAAATGACACCCACAGACACACAGGCCCTAATTCAGACATGAAGAGCAGTTTGACTGTTTGCACTTTGATACAAAATGCACAACACCAAAATCATATACATCTATGCAATATCTACATTTAAATTTTTACACACTGTGTATACACACACTTTGTATATCGTAAACGGAGCTGCAGCCTTGTGTTTTTGGCACCTGAGTTTAAATTCACATTTTTACTGTTATCGTGTATGACTTGATTGTTGATGATTTAACCAACTGGACTTGCTGAATCAGCACTTTTATCAAAGGGAAAACACTAAAAGAAAATGGGACACCACATGCGCACGCACGTCCTATAAGGAACGGGAATGACGGGGCAGCTGAGCTACAGCATAATAACCACTGGGCCAGTGAGGACAACACCGGATTAGAGATTGACAGCTTGTGCGAGAGAGAGATCAGGGTCATTTCAGAGTGAGAGTGCTGAGTGATAGGACTGATAACAAAACCAAAGAGTAAGTGATGAGGAGGTGAGTGGGTAAAAAAAGATGGTAAGAAACAAAGTTAAGGAAGTCTATCTGTAGAATAATTATTTAGTGCCAATAAAATATTCTTAAATCCCTTTCTGTTCTTGGCCCCAATCTATTTGACATCTGATCAAGATAACTGATAAAGATAACACACAGTAATGAGGCCAAAATTATGGGGACTTGCAATTATTACACCCATATGTGTTTGTTGAACACGTCATTAAAAAACCATGGGCGCTAATGTCCTTCAATAACAGCTCCGCTCTTCTGTGAAGCTTTCCACCAGATTTGAGAACCTGGTTGTAGGGATTTGCTCCCAGCCAACTCAGTGGTGGACAAAAGGATTATGTGAATGTATGTACAGTGTTGATGTTTGGCATCCAGGCTCTGACATCATCACTGCCTACAAGGAAGCACCGAGCTCAGCACAACAGGGAGTGATGACAATGTCAACACAGAGCATACAGGTTGATGCTGGGGTATAGCTAATAAATGGTAAAAAGCTACATTTATTAGCTCATTCAAACACACACTCACACCCCGATGGCAGCAGTGCCAGGCAGGGTGCTGGCCAACCATTGGGAGCTATTTGGGGTTCAGGGACTCTTTGGGGGACAGGAGTAGGTGGGGATCAAATCGCAAACCCTGTGATCAGTGGACAACCCACTCTGATTCTTGAGCCACAGCTGCTCTTAGCTTATGAAATGCTATAAGAACAGCAGCAGTAGGGCAACAATTGTCAGCGTAGCTTTCAGGTGCAATGCGGAAGAAGACAAAAGCAAAAGAGTGAGCAGAGCCCTGGTGACTTCAGTACACCACCATGACCAAAGCTATCAGGCTTTCAGATGTTTGTGAGGTTGAGCACTTGTGTTGGGCAATAAGGGCTCACTACATGTGTTCAATCTGTGCAGGCCAGTCAGTGTCTACACCAAACTCAGAAAATGATTTCTTTATGGCCTTGGCTTTGTGCACATGGACATTTTCATGTTGAAACAGGAAAGGGCCCTCCCCAAACTGTGGCGCAAAGTTGAAAACACACTATTGTCTAAAACAGAATTGTATGTTGTAGCATTGATATTTCCCTTCATTGGGACTGAGGGTTTTAGCCCAAACCATGAAAATCAGCACCAGAACAAAAGTACATTAAAGTATGTGAAGAGGGGTGTCGACATAATTTTGGCCATACTATGTATATGAAGATGTGATAATGTTCTGCAAATCCCCGGTCCAAGTTGTCAGTGGACATAAGTACTATTTATTGTTCAAAATACAGTGTCTTGGTTTGTTTAAATTAGAAGGTCACTGCAAAAGAGAACAGGCTCACGCCTCGGTCTAACTAGTCAGCTGGGTTCACTGAAGGAACAACCAAATTTATAATTAATACACACAGCTTCATCCAAATTTATGAATGAATGTATGAATCTTAAATTGAACATTTCAGAAACGTTAAAATGTGCTGATTTCCCGGATAGAACACGTGACATTGTTACTTTCTTTTGATTTGTAACCATTATGTGTTTTTTTTTTTTTACATTTTAGTATTTATCGTTCATGTTATTATTTTTCAGATTTTCAGGTTTTTAAAATGCACACTCACAAAAATAGATCACACACAAAATGACTATGCCACGAATTAAGGTTATCTTCGGTTATTTAGTCACAAAAATGTTCAATGATGAGACTTCTGCATAATAAATCATCTGGGAAACGTGTGTGTGTGTGTGTTTTGAGGATGTGAGTACATGCAAAATGTTGCAACACGGGGGCCACATTACAAAACATCCCCCAAGAAACCAGAAACAAATATAGTTCTACTTAGAAAGAAAGAACAGTTCCTCTTTCTATGTTGCTTCCCTCAAGTTTTCATGTGAAGGAAAAGTGCAGAGCAACGTGATAAGAAGAGCATGATGAAAAAAAGAGGGAATACAGGAGGGAAAAATGGATCTTAGCACTTCTTTGTGAAAAACAAAGAACTGGGAGAAGAAATTGACGAGCAGGCACTTCTCGTTTCACTTCTGTAAACTGGATATCTGGAAATGAGCGAATGCCTAGTTACTGTAACCAAGAGCCCTGGGACAAATAAACTCGATCTTAAAATACGCCTAGCTGTCCTGGGGATCTGCTGGCTCTATAGTGCCACTCCAGCTTTTTTTTCCCAAGGACTGAAATCAGGGTTAATGAACAACTGACTTAGGGTCCCAGAGCAAATAAACTCTCCTCAAGTATTTTCAGACCAAGCATAAGGGCATGGTCAAAACCTTATTTTCAAAACCCTTTGAACTGAGCTACCAGTGGAAGAAAAGTTAATTTCCCTGAGGACTAAGAACATATTCATTATGTGGCCATTATGTAGACAGGTAGGAAAAAAATATTGAATGTCTTTAATGTCACAGTATGATGACATCCAACAATGTGCAGAAATGGTGCAAGAAAGTATAACTTGTGTTTGTGGGAGGGAAAATTGATTATCAATGTTACAGATAGCTGCAAGAGAAAATGATCATCCTCTCTATTGATTTTCTCTCTCACACACAGACTCCAGTAATTATGACTTGAGCTCCCTGCAAGATAATAACAGGAAATAGCAGGACGATGTGCTGGAAGACTGAGTAAGAAGCTATTGTGTGTGGAACTAGAATGATGACAAATATGGAGTTTTGTTTTGTACTTCTTTGTACAATCTTTGGGAGGACCTGCTAATTTGAATGTGGACATTTTTGGAAAGTGAGATCATTTTGGGAGGCGTTCACTTCAAAGGAAAGTTTGATGAGTTGACGAGTTTGTTTCAGAGTAAAGGTTGGAATTAGACTTTAGACTTGGACTCTCATAAAATCTAAGTCACAAACTGTAAATTGTATTGATTTGAGACTTGTATTGGACTTTGACTTCTGTGAGACTTGGGATCTGACTCTCTCTCTGACCTGAAAGCAAAAAAGTTACAAGTTTTGACCTGATAAAACCTCGGGCCACACAGCTAATTTTTAGGTCATTACTTTGTAAGGACTAGGTCTCAACAATGGATAAAACCACTGTCATGTTATTTTATTTGTCAGTATTCAGAGCCCCAAATGATTTGCAACTGACTTGCAATTTGCTTACTTACTTACTTACCTATGTGAAAATAGGATAAGATCCTTTGTGTTATGTCAGAAAAAGTCACTATATCTGTATTTTTTTTTAAAGGTCTATCTCTGTAGGGATCCTTTCCATAATGTTGTCAGACTTTTATAATAACAGTCTGAGCCTGTCAGTGGCAAAGACAAGTACTTTAGTGGTTGCACTTTGATGGGGCACAATTGATCGCAAGGATTAAATTCAGCCCTTTCTCTCTGCTACCAACTGCAATTTAGACATAGACACATAAACATGGGAAAATAGGGTCCAGGCTGAAAAATACCAAAGGGTTTGCAAGCTTTTCAGCCATTGTTCATAGCAAAGCCAGAATGTGTTGTCTAGTTGATTTGATGTCTCTTTGTGTTTGATATTCAAGCTTGCAAATGCGTGTTCAGAATAATGTGCACATGGGTGTGCATGTGTGTGTCCTGTGACAGAGGGCGGACTGACGACAAAGCGTAGGGGGTCAGACAAGGCTGTACATGGAGCCACAACACCCACACAGCAAACAACAGGGAGACCAAACTACTAGCCCTGCCCATACAAACACACTCTCATCACATGACAACACTATTGTGGTAGAGGGAGACTGTGTCTGTGTGTATGAGTGTGTTGTTGGTGGGGTGGGGTGGTTTTCTGGGTTTCCTCTAGAGAGTGAAACAAATGGAGTGAGGGAGATTCACTTCCCTGTTGGGACAGACAGATAATATTGACACAGTCTGTCACAATAAGAGGCAGAGTGAGCCAAATTTTCTAACCCGCCAGGACGAAACCTAAAAACATGAACTAAATCTGAGTCTTTGACTGACTTTCACTCACAAGATGTGTTTTTATTTTAACTGAAAAACAAATAGAAATCAAAAGAAATGCAGATAGACGTTTCAGTGTATTCTGCATTGGATGTTGGCATTCGTGGACACATTTATCTACAGTTGCCATGCTTGGAGGGGTGTACAGTCCCCACTGTCAAAGGTTTTTGGCATGTACAGATGTCTACATGGATGCCCGCAGACATTAGCAGTTGACAAAATTGACCTCATTTTCCTTCACGTAAACTTAGATAGAATTGTACAACACAATCCTAATTGGTCTAACATTACCAGAAAAAGTCAAATATCCCATAAGAAAATTCATATTGTTTGTTTATGTTCCACATTCTGATTCAGATTAAACTAACTTGAGACCTGAGAATAACTTTGATTAAATAAAATGATTCATCTCACTATTAATCTAAATAGACTGTATACAAATAGATTTCCTGATGTGTTCTTTGGCCTTACCTCAATTAGTACTTTGTCATTTCATTTATGTCTTTCTTTTTTATTGCAACACTTTTGTCATCATCACTGATCTGTGTTTTAATCTCTTTGCTTTAACTCATTGTATCCTTGCCCTTGCTGTAGTCTTTTTTTAATGCTGCAAACTGCTATTCAAACGACAGATATTTATGCTAATTTTACAGGAAGGTGTGAGATGTATTTCAAGAAATGTGAGTAAGATAATCCAGAACAGCGTGTGTGTGTGTTTATGTGGCAAATGCCCGTTCAGCTAGAGTCAGCTCATGGGGGAATTATATCATGGCTCCCCTCAGGTGAAAAGGATGACATCTCTCACACATAAACATAAACACGGTGGTTGAGTCAGGAAGGTGTGTCTCTGTGTGTGCAGATTTATATATGCATGTAAGCATCTGTGTGTATTTATCTGCTAAAACTGTGTCCTAACCACTATGACCTCTCCACTAAGTGTGTGTGTGTGTGTGTGTGTGCATCTTGTCAGGTGTACGTCAAATGTAGGCGGGCCGACCACAGTGTTTACACACGACGCCATGGTGTGACCTCGGAGGTTGCCGTTGACCATGATTGGCTGCCAGCAACCAGCTCATTAAGCCGCTAGGATGGGGACAGAGTGCCAGAAGACACACTCTCCATTTGTTTCACAACACACGGTCACAGTCACACACACATGTCAGAGGGACACCACAGGTATGGCAGGCAGCCACATACACATGCCCACGCCTGCAGGAGCACACACACACACACCACGGTTCATCAGTAGCAGAGAATATGTCTGGCCTAGGTGACCTGGCTGAACTTTGGCTCACCCTCATTGGTTCATTACACCACATAACCTCACACCTTGATGCCTATTGGCTGGTTGACCAAATTTCAGGGTCATGACTTACAGGAGAAGCAAAGAGAAGAGAAGAGAAGAGAAGAGAAGAGAAGAATTCAAGATGGACATTTTTTTGAGGAAACAGGAGGAGGAAAAAGGAGACAGAAGAAGAACAGAGAAGGACAAACAACATAATTACAGTAAGGAAAATATTGGGATAAGTGAAATAAAGATGCCACTGCTCTGAAAGAGTTTTGTCAGCAATACTGCTTAGAGAATCTTCTCATCCCACAAAAGGTCATTTCAGGAGAGGAGAGAGCTGGAGCAGCAAATCAGTGTTAGTTAAAGTATAATTCATACTAATAATAACATTATACTCACCAAGTGAATTGACAAACTCTGAAAACATTGCTACATTTTTGGTTTATTTACAACCTGCTTCTGTTTCTAGCACCAATGGACTTTGTTGAAACAATGCTCCAGTGTTCCCAGAACAAACCAATAACTTAGTGTGTCATATGTCATTATGAGTGATAGAAATGACCAGATCTCCAAAAAAGTTATCCTTCAAGCAAAGAGTAAATATGTGTGTCCTCATAGCAATATGACTAGTGTAAGTGGTGACCATAAGTAATACAGTGATACTCAGTGGCAGAGAAGTTTTAGAAATACCACACTATAGAAGATGTCTGTGAAGATTCTCAGTCATCCAGGTCATAGTTATCCAATGAAGGTTAAAAATCAAGGGCAACTGGACTTGGTTGAAGATACTGGAAGACGTTTCGTCCCTCATCCAAAGGACTTCTTCAGTTCTGACTGACTGGCAGGGAAACTCAGCTATTTAACCTCAGTTGGGTCGTTATCCCGGGTCACTGGTTCGTTAGTGTTCCTTGTTGCTGTGACGACAGTCGTTACAGTCGTTAAGACTACCTGTGGCCAAGACTGAACGACCATCGCTGGTATCTTCACCTGAGGCCAATAGGTTACGTTTGTTGAGTTTCCTGGGAAGTGATGAAAGGACAGCATTGTAAGTGGGGGATAAGTGGTGGCGTAGACCCCCTCCCCTGTTCAATGACGGCTTCTCAACCCTGGTGTAGATGGCTTCCTTGACACCTCTTTCAAACCATCCATCTTCTCTGTCTAAAATGTGCACCTGGTGGTCCTCAAACGAGTGTCCTCTGTCCTTCAGATGTAAGTAGACTGCAGAGTCTTGACCTGAGGAGTTGGCCCTTCTGTGTTGAGCCATGCGTTTGTGTAGTGGTTGTTTAGTCTCCCCAATATACAGGTCTGTGCATTCCTCACTGCATTGGACCGCATACACTAGATTGCTTTTCTTGTGTTTGGGTGTGCGGTCTTTGGGGTGTACCAGCATCTGTCTTAGTGTG
>NC_060153.1:1820604-1857969 GCF_021292245.1 Micropterus dolomieu | reverse complement strand
GTGTGTTCTTGGGTTTAAAAAACACAGGGATGTTATGTTTGTTGAAAATCCTCCTGAGTTTCTCTGATACTCCAGACACGTATGGAATCACAATGTTGTTGCGTTTGACCTTCTTTTCCTCCTCCCCTGTAGTTTTGTTCTTCTTGGATCTTGTGGCTGTCTTCACAAAGGTCCATTTAGGGTATCCACAGGCTGTAAGTGCCCCCTTCAGGTGGTTCTGTTCCTTCTCTCTGGCTTGGGCGCTTGTTGGTATGTTTTCCGCTTTGGCCTCAGGTGAAGATACCAGCGATGGTCGTTCAGTCTTGGCCACAGGTAGTCTTAACGACTGTAACGACTGTCGTCACAGCAACAAGGAACACTAACGAACCAGCGGTATCGATGACCCGGGATAACGACCCCACTGAGGTTAAATAGCTGAGTTTCCCTGCCAGTCAGTCAGAACTGAAGAAGTCCTTTGGATGAGGGACGAAACGTCTTCCAGTATCTTCAACCAAGTCCAGTTGCCCTTCATTTTTAACCTTCGTTGGACACACTATAGAATTACAGCTTATTGATACCTGAATTGTCGCTCAGGGATCAATAAAGTCTTATCTTATAGTGACTCCACCTCTCTTTTGACTATATTTTGTATTATTATCTTAGATCTGCAAAGTGACTATTAACTTATCATGAACAATATTTCCTACAATTTACTATAGGGAACTAAAAGTATTAAGTAGCGGAGAATGGAAAGTAGCTCAACATTTTACTTAAATACACTACTTGAGTAAATGTACTCCATTACTTTCCGTCGCTGTACAAACTTTCTGAACAATCCTGTACCTCAATGCAATACATACTAATACTATGTATTAGTCAACACCGTGTTGTATGATTAATTGCACTTTTTATATGGGTGCATTGTTTATGTCCATGTTTATTCCGTTCCTTAGTTGAACCTTGTGTAGACCAAGGAAACCAGAATCTATCATTTGAAATTCAT
The DNA here is from genome assembly GCF_021292245.1 of Micropterus dolomieu. Taxonomy (NCBI): domain Eukaryota; kingdom Metazoa; phylum Chordata; class Actinopteri; order Centrarchiformes; family Centrarchidae; genus Micropterus; species Micropterus dolomieu. The sequence continues at coordinate 1,856,987 of NC_060153.1, read as the reverse complement.
TCAATCTCTTACAAAGTGAGTGATTCCTGGACTGTTTATTGTTTTTCTAATGTGATGGCTTGATATTTGAATGTTATAGATGGCAGTGGGACACACAGGAGCCCAAAGCAAGTTCCATATAGAGATGTAAAATAATTATAGTTATAATAATAGTAATTGTATTGATAATACAAACAAGAAAGCACAAAACTACGGGAGAGGGAAGATGTTGAGTTAGTAACATGTATTCATGGATTTAAGAAGGGAGAGGAGGAGAGGAGGAGAGGAGGAGAGAAGAGCTCAGTGCATTATGGGAAGTCTCCCGGCAGTCTTGGCCTATAGCAGCATAACTAAGGTATGGTTCAGGACTCACCTGAGCCAGCCCTAACAAAAAACTTTATCAAAGAGGAAAATCCTAAGCCTACTCATTATTTCACGTCACATGCTTTGTGGAGATGGTGCCTGCTTCCTGAACCCAAACTGGGATCTGATTCCTTGAAGAGTAGCTTGAGAGCTGAAGGCTTCTGGGAATGCAGTGTTCTAGTAGCATAATAAGGTACTATGAGCTCTTTGAGATATGATGGTGCCTGACCATTAAGGGCTTTGTGGGTGAGCAGAATGATTTTCACTCTGTAAATTCTATAATGTACACTTAATGACTGTGGTCACTCGTTTTGGAAGATCATCCAACCAGCTTGCACATATTCACCTCTTCATGCAAACTCCTCATGTGTTGCTCAAAAACAATAATCTCTCCATCCAGCTTCCTCTTTTCATTTGAAGAACAAACATACCAGTGCCTCCTCTAAATCATCTATGGCTGTATTTCATCTTCTTCTTCATATTATTTCTATTAATAACTGTAACTTAGTACAACTCGTGCTATCTTTCTTTTAAATTTCACAATTAAGACTTTTTCTGGTGCCCTCTATTTCACTGTGATTCAAACTACACCCTCTGGCATGACTTGTGATACTATAAAAATAGTTACAGTACAATTACAGTATTGAAAAACAGTGTTTCATGAATATCACCAAAATCTCTGGTTTGAATTTTTCAGGTGTCAACACTGTTGATGGATTGGAAATCCACCTTGCAGTACATCTTAACGGTAAATTTCCCATATCCAGTCTTAAAGGATGTGTGTTTGTGTGTTAATGTACCTAAGGGGCCTGGTAAAGTACATGCTGAGTCATCATTCTTAAAGAAGAGAATCTGCTGACCAAAATTAGCTTTGAAGGGGAAACCCCTTCACACAACAGAATGACATTTAAACTGCCTCTCTTTCTTCAATGATCTCTCTGACAGGCATCTGACTTGTGGTCTATTCTTATAGCCTGATTATTTTAATACCATTATTAAAAATTTTTCTGTCCTTGCTGCCTTTCTCGCCTTCTCACTTCGCTGTGATGTTTCAGCTCACTCCACCCCTAACCTTTACCCCCTCTTTCTCCCTCTCCCTCTCTGCCGTTCATCTTCTGTCCATTCCTGGACTGACACCCCCCCCCCCCTTCCCTCGTCTCTCTTTCACCATATGATACTTTTCTGTTGACATGTCCATCGGTGAGTTCCTATAGCAACCAGACATTTCTGCTGACCCCTGCCTTGCTTTGCGTGACAGAGCTGCATGATGTTCAAAGACCAGTAGAGAAGTTTTCTGTAGGAGTGCATGTAGACACACATGCGCACACACTTTATATGCACGTATATGAATGCATTTACATGTCCATTTAGCACTTCATCACACATGCATGCACACTCAAACACGTACAACAAATCTGAAGCACAAGTAAACAACAATAAACAAACTGAATATTTGTATTTTTTATTAAAAATAACATTCATAACAGTAAGAGTTGTACAACCAATAATTATAATCTGAAACATGTCTGCAACAATAATTACACTTGGACTGGAGGACTTCATATCCTCCTTTTTTAAATAAGTTAAGAAATAAAGCCCCCCCCCCCCCGAAATCATTTTCTAAAAGCATTTATACATACAGTGTTGGCTATAACTGGCTCACAGCGATCTCTAAAAGCCAGGTCTTTAAGACTTGTTTTAATGTGGATATTCATAGCATGTTATCTAGGCAGGCATTTGGTTGTTATTCCATTTTGATCTGGCAGTAGGCTAGTACAAAATGAGCATGTTACTGATATTCTCCAGTATATTAAGCTACAGTACACGGTAGAGCACTTCTCTATTCAATGTAGTATGATCAGTGTACGGCTAATCCAGTGTTAGATAAAGTTAGATTCAGACATTGTAGGATAACAGTAATGTTTGGCATTGAGGCCTGAGCTGCACTCTCCAGTTTCCAGTTATTGTCCCAGTGTAGAAATCCAGTTCTCCACATCTCCAGTTCTTGAGCTCCACATTTAGCCCCCATTAATGACTTTTCAGTCCAAGTCATAGTCAAGTCCTTCATTTGTGGACCAATCAGTAGTTGAGCTAGAAGTCAAAAGTGTTTCTCAGCAGCCAATCAATGGCTGCCGACTGCAAGAAGAGACCACCAGTCTGGCTTTGGGTGTCTGATAAGCTTCCATCGATCCACATTGATGGGATGTATGGTTCATACAAATGAAATCCAGTGTTTAGTGTGACAAATGTACTCCATTCCAAGGAGTTCATAAGATTGCACTTTTATTATATCCATGACGCTGGACGCTCTGCGGCAGCTCCGGAGTGTGAACCATCGCCTCTGTCCACACAGTTGATCATCCCACATTCAAGAATCCCATGTTCCTTGTCTCTCCATATTCCTTTGGTGCAACATCTCTGACCTAAAGCTTTTGGTTAGCTTTATTATTTCCTGTCAACGAAAGAGAAAATCACAAGATCAATTATGTTCTACACACTAAATAAATTAATCCTACATCATCCACTATCACTGTATTATGCTCCCTCTTCAGTCTCTTTTGACTTCTACCAACTTTCAATATTTTATCAGCCTCAGTGAATTACCTATAATGTGTTATTAAAAAGCCCACACTGAGTGATTTAATGGCAAATAATGTACATTGCTATTTATTTTCACCTCTGCCTCCATCCCTCAGGCTCATTCTCTCACCTGCAGCTCTACATGATCATGGCTCTGATTGCTGCTTTGCTGATGCGTTTGCGGTGTTTCCTCCTGCGGCGAGGCGAGGCTGGCCGAAACGGGGCCTTACGGGCTGAGGGCAAGATGGGAGCCACAGTAGAGAGGGCTGGAAGAAACCAAGAGAAGGTAGAGGAAATAGTAAATATAAAAGTTAACACCAAACAGCCAGTTTTGAGCTGTATTTGAAGCTTTTAACACATCTTTCCTAAATGTACTTTGAAATCTGATAAGTAAGAGTCAAATATGTCATGTGTGACAGATTAGCAAAAAACAATAACACTGTCCTCCAACCAGAAAAATCACATTACATCGCAAGCCAGGAAGAAATGTGACACTGTGGATGGATAAAACAAATCATCTGACTTTAACACTTGAGGCTGAGGTTTGTGTCCCATTGCCTAGCGACAGTCAATGTTGGCTTCTTTTTTGATCATGAAAGTGATCTTTCGTTAATTAAATAAATAAATATATTTACTTGGCTAAAGTTTGGAAAGCAAGTAATGCTGGTGTGTCTTTGTCTACCAACTTGGGTACCAAATCAGCGAAAATATATATTTCAGAGAAACAACCTATTTGGCCATTTAGGTATTGGACTTCATACTCTTCATATCACTGTAGGATCATAAACAAACAACAAACACAGAGGAGAAAAAAACTACAACAGAAAAACACCAAGTAACAAATGAATCACATGAACAACAGTTTCATCTTGGTTTCAATAGCAGTATATAGCTCCAGAGAAGAATAAACACAGGGTGTGTAGCTCCTGTTGTGGCTCTAACTGCACTCTGAAGGGCAGCTAATAACCTTGAAGTCTGCTTAACAAAGCCTGTGACTGCCTGCAGGTTTAAGTCAAACATGAAGCAGTGGGAAGTCCAGCTTTCTGACTACAGAGCTCTCAGGGGGTTGAGGAAGAATAGCAGGACACATGTGACCATGTTGCTTAGTCATACATGTGCAGTGGGCTGCTTCCTGCCTGGGAAACTCCGCCATTGATTCTGTAGAACTTGATTAAAATCCACATTTAGAAGACATGCTCTAACACAGTGACATGGCTGCTGGAGTGCAGCAGTAGCAGTAGTGGTTACCTCTTCCTCTGTCTTGCAATGCATTTGACAGCATGAGGCAGCAAACATAATCGATATCCTCCATGAACAAAATTATGAAATTACAAAATATTGAGTTGCATTATGGGAAATGTAGGATCCAGTTTTTATGGAGCTTGATTCTTACTAGGGACTAAAAAGTCAGAACATGTCAGCATCTGCTGCTTCAATTTTGACCTATGGCATTAATTTTGGGGAAAGTGCAAAGCTAAATCATTGCACTGACCGTTTTGCAGCATTTTATCTGCGCAAAAAAATACATGTCGCTGACTAAATTAATGAAAGCAAAATACCACAATTTTGATTTTGAAAATAAAACAAACAAACAAAATTTGTACTTTCCACCATTTAGCCAAACTCATCATATATGAATACAAATTAAATCCAACTCGCATCCCGAGTAACACACATTCTCACACAGCTGAGCGGTACCTGTTTTATATGTGGTCGGTAATGGTCTTTGCTGAGGATGATGTGGATGAAGATGAGTCTCTCGATCCAGTTCCCTCTGTACCGTCTCCAGAGTTTTACGTCTCCTCTCCTCCTCTGTTAAATGACCACCCCCAGTGGTCAGTTTTGAGTCTTTTTCAGTCCTCTGATTGGACAACTCTGCCCCGGCTGTGTCCCCACTATTGGCCGACCTACTTTCCTCCATCACGTTCCTTTCTTTTTGACTAGCTGTTTCAGCCTCAGTCTGTTTGTGATATGTGACCTCTGTATTTTTTTGGCTGGTCACTGAGTCTTTCTGATTGGTGGTCACAGGAGGGGTGGAGTTTTGTTTTAATTTGGGTGGCTCGGTTGGGCTGCAAGGTAGAGAGGCGCTGTCTGACTGGGGAGCGTTGAGTCGATGCTGTGTCCTCAGCTCTTGGTCCTCCGCTCCTCCATGGTTGTACTGCTGTGGATAATGTGGCTGATGACGATACTGATATTGCTGCTGAAGCTGCTGTCTTTGCTGATGCTGTAACAACTGCTGCTGCCTCTGCATGTGATCTGGATGATGTGCTTCCCCACCACTGTTAGTAACATGCATGCCGCTTTCCTCCCTGCTCCCGTCATACCCACTCCCGTGCCCAACTGGCTGTGTACTTCCCATGATACTATGCTCTGCCCTCGCTTCAGATGGCCAGCTGCTGACCGGACCAAGTGCCCCAACAATCGGCTGGTGCACCCCTGGTTGCACATGTGTTGGCCCTTGCTGAACCCTGGGCTGCGTCCAGTGCACCAGCTGGGTATAACTGCCCTGCTGCCACTGTCTCGTCACCGGCTCACGCTCTTCAGGGTGGTGGTGCTGCTGGTTGTGCTTCAGGTCATCATGGCGATGCAGGTCAGCCTTGGAAGCGTGAGTCTTTGGTGGAGCGGGGTGGGCTGGCCGTGGGAGGGCCATGGGAAGGTGGGAGGATGGGGGAGGCTGCTGCGGTGGAGGTGGGTTGGGATTGGGGTTACTCTGAATGGAGGAGCGAGGGATGGGAACAGACGAGGAGGATGAGGAGGGAGATGTTGTAGGTTGGCACCGGCAGCTGACGTGGTCTTCTACTGAGATGATGGCTTTGTCATAGTGGGCTTTCCTGTTTATGTACTGGATCTTTATAACCTGGAAAAGAGGCAGAAAGAGCAAAAACATCAGCACACAAAATCTGACATGGTAAATGGACTGTACTTGTGTAGCATGTTTCCAGTCTTCCGACCACTTAAAGCACTTTATACTACGAGCCATTCTCAAACCACTCCATACACCCTCTCCTCGCCCACTTCCACTTCATTTGAGGGAGTAGGAGTGGGAATTAGTGGGTAACAAGCTCTACCTTTATGCCACAGCCGCCCCTAGACATAACAAAAAATCAAACAGAATCTACACAAAGAGAACTCCAACAAATCAATGTGATTGTTTTGTAGCAAATCAATCTGATTAGTTGAAGACATTTCCAGACAAGCTAATAATTACATGGAATCTAATATGTTTAGAATCTGGTTTTCAGGTTATCATGCAGTGTTTACACTTGAAGCAATAGTATTAAAATGGATGCTTCTGAGCCTTTGCGTTGCTTTGACCTGACAATCTAAATGGCTAAAATCAGTGTCACACTATTTATGTTAAATTCTTTGTCTGATACCGATATACATCACTTTAGCAAATGTATGCAAAATTACAATTAGTTTGTCAAGCAGAGCTTTGTAAATTGATTTAATAACAATGTAAAAATATGATCATATCATCACAATACAATACAGAAGAATGTCAATAAACAAGAATTCATCTGAAAATGATTGTAGTGAACAGCTCTTCCAGATTTAGCTCCAAATCAAAGTTTTACCAGCATTTCGTATTTGGTGCAGCAAAAGTGCTCATTGTCAAGGTGAGACATTTCTCTACTGGTGTTTATTTTAAATCATGTTTTCATGGCAGCTGTGTGTACCTGCAGGTATCTGCTGGAGGTAACAGTGGGGACACATTGCAGCAGCCTGGTGTTGCAGCAGCCCGAACATCGCTGCACCTCTACACATGGTGGCCATAACAAGAAGTTTGCGTTGCGGCGGTCCAACATGGACCTCGTCACCTCCATCACCTCCGTCCGAACTTTACACGCTGCCTGCTGGGCCGGCTGTGCCTCTACTGGTAGGGGAGGAGAGGGAGAAAGAAGAGAATAAGAGGGGGATTTTTGGGAGAAAGAAGTGTTGAGAGACAGATGGCAGAAACAGACGCATAGAAAAAGACACAAAATGCAGACAGGAAAGGACAAAAATAGATGCGGAAACCTACCAAGACTTCTAGTGTATCGGCCATGGGTGTTGTTTACAATATCATGCTCGTCTTCTTCGTCTTCTACAGAAAAGGACGAGGGAGGAGGGAAATTGCAAGGGTGAGAGATAAGGGGAGAGAATGAGACAAACAAACAATCAGAGAGTTAAAAAATCAACATAACATTTTTCAACTATTATCTGAAAACCGGGCCACACTGGGCCAGTACTTTTAAAAGCAATGCATGCAAGGCTGCTTGGGCAGTTTTTAGCAAAGCTCATTGTTCACTGCACACAGGAAGCCATTTTTTTTCCTCCCGCTAAAACAATTAGGCTATTTTCTACTGTAATTTGTCCCCACGCTGTCAAGAATACTGTTGAGGAGAGATATGAGCTGTTAAATATAGCTCATATGTAGATCTGTGAGTGTGTGTGTTTGCACGTATGTCGTCATTTCATACTCTAGCCCCTTAGTCCTAATTATATCCCTGGTGTAGGTTGCTTTTGGTCACTGTGTGTGTGTGTGTGTGTGTGTATGTGCATAAGTGTGTGCAACACACAGATGCAGAAGGTGTTATTTAGTTGCCTGTTAGCCCTAATTAACTGGCTGGTGCAGAAAGAGAACAGTTTCTTATTGTTCTCAGAAGTACTTTCTAATTTTATCCGTGCATGTATCTGTTTCTAAATGTTTTTTATATGACTGATTGTTTTCTGCCTCTTTCATGTATTAGCATGTGACCAGTTTACTTCTGTTGAAGCCAGACAAAAAGAGCAAATAAATGTAATATCAGCTTAAAGTAAATCTTATCTATTTCAAAGTTAAATAGAAGAAACTTTAAAACTGAAGACAGAAAAAGCCAAAAGTTAAAGTAACAAGAGTCGACAGCCATGCTCGCAACACTGTGAGGCTAAACAAAGGAATAGGGCGTGCTTTGAGCTTCGGCAGAGAAGTAAAAATGTTGTAAAACTATCAGGTTTTAAATGAATAAAGCTAAGCAGGTATACCATCTTTACCATCTTTATTTAGTGTATTATATGTATTTATTATTAGCAAGCTACTATTTGTGCACAAAGTACAGCTGAGGCTGATGGAAATGTTATTATTTAATAGTATGTATACTGATGATGGTAGTAAATGAACAGTTAAAGCAGCAAGTTTGTTTGAACCAAATGTCAAACCATCCAATAGTTGTTGAAATAAAACCAGAATTGTCAACCTCATGGTGGCACTAGAGGAAAGGTTAGGGGATCCCCAAAGTCATTAGAATTCATCTTCTGGGGCCCATGGTCAATATCTGTACCAAATTGCATGGCAGTCCATTTAATAGTAGCTGGTTGTTGGGGAGATGTTTCAGTCTGAACCAAAGTGGTGGGTCGACCAACGTGCTGTTAGCATGGCACACAAAATGTATGATGACGAGCAACACAATCTGAGCAGAAACAGAACACGGAATCTAATAAAACACAGTAATGACAACAAAAAAAGATTAATTCATCTGCTGCCTCAACTCAGACTTGCAAAAACATCAGCCCAAAAAAAATCTTGACAGAAACATACACTTTGAGTCATTTCCTCGTGCCCTGTTTCTGAGCATCCTTCCCCATGTTGGTTCCTCTCTGTGGCCGCTGTTATGTCACTGTGTTATTTATGCATTATAAAATGATAAAAGGGCCGTCTATTAATATATGAGTGACTTGGTTCCTCAGAAGGATAAAGATTAATGCTTATTTTAATCACCCACCAAGCTGCGTGCGCATGTGTCTGACAATATGCACGACTTTGTTTGTACTCTGTTAGGGGGGGAGGCGTAGAGGAGGACGGTGGTCTCTTTCTGTCACACAAACACACACATCCATATTTCAAAACCTGCAGAGGAATCCAGAGCAGGAGAACAATGCAGTGACCTTGTGCTGGAGGTTTCTCTCTCTCTGTCTCAGTTTGTCCAACGCACCCCCAGGTCACAGCAATTCATTCTCTCTCTCTCTCTCATCAAGCTGGTTCATCATTCTTGTTCCTGTCTCGGGTAAATATTGGCTTAACGTGAAGCTTGGCATGTGCGCTGATGCTCTCTCTTACTGCATTCCTATCTCATCGGGCCTCTGTAGACACACTCAGACGCTTACCTCCTCCACGACTGTGTTATTAGTGTGTTATTAGTGTGTGTGTGTGTGTGTGTGTGTGGTGGTCATTAGTACCTATGGCATTGGTTTCCTGCTGCAGTAGCAGCTTCAAGTCGTCCACAGAGGAGATGGAAGAGTCCCTCACCAGGTTGACCAGCGATGGAGGGAGTGGATCACCCTGTGGAGACAGATAGACAAACAGTTGTAATGCATTTACAGCTATTATTGTAAGGTAAGTTTTGGGTGTTAATACAGTGAACAAAATCAGAAGCTGTGTCCCAGTATAGGAGTTGAAGACTTTAAATCTGCATTTCTGGAACAAATAAATCAAAACTAAGTAGACCGATATCTATTGTGCACCATCTTTTGTTTACAGGGGCACTCAGGTGGTCCCCATCATCAATTTTCACATATATTTACACACTGAAATTTAACGTTTGTTGGCTATTTAAGGACAATTTCCTGGTGATAAACTAGCTAGCTTCAGTCTCTATGAGGCTAGATTGAGGCTGGGTTTCAAGTCCCCTGAAGGGCGGATACTTTGTTGGCTGGATCCTTAAGAAGATCTAGACCGTGAATGATCACACAGTTGTTATTTCACACAGAGACCAGGAGTGGCCTCGTTGAAGGGGAAGGAATGTACTTATGGGGGAAAAAAACATTGAAGTTCACATGATACTACCACACATATCCAATATAAAGCACGGGCACCCTGTGCTGTTTTGGTAATTAGCACTGACAACTAATATTGTTAATTATTTCATAATGATGCCAAAACGTTAGTAGGATCTAACTGCAACAGAACCACATAAGAAGAAAAGAAGAAGAAAAATGCTAAAAGCTCTTAACAGTTACATATGGTAATGTTGGCAAGACTTTCGTTAAACTCTCCTGAAAACATTTTTACCATTCTGAAAAAAAAGAGAAAGTAAGAGAGAGAGGGAGATGGCTGATAATATCTCATTCCTCCATCTCCAGTCAACACTTGCTCCAGTTTCACTTCCTCTTGCAGAGGAAATGATGGTTGTGATTGGTGTTTGTTGCTGCTGTTGTCACTCTCTCCCTGTCTGTTTACCCACAAACACTGCTGTTGCTCCCAGTGTAACACAGGAAATTAGCCTCTCTCTTCTTTCAGTGTAATTTCAGTTCAGTTTAACATCTTTAGCAGCAGGCATCAAGAAATGCTCAATATCTTCCATTAAATTCCAGAGTTGGTAAAGATTGTTTCAAAGAAAAACGGCATTTAGCCTATACTGTGAAATCATCGACATGTTCAAAGAACACAAGACCTAATCTGTTATTACTCAACTCAAGTTATGCAAGTAATTTAATTATCACTCAAGAAAAGAAGAGGAATGTAATATTTAATGAACTTTTAATTGCAGAAATTCATTATGGATTCAGTGTGGTTGTTTTTGAGGAAAGGCTCATGTGGTTTCTTTGTCGAGATCAAAGGCAGATTACTGTGTTCTGTCTCACATTTTGCTTTGGTTGGCTATATGTAGATAGGATCTCAGAGCAGCTGGAACATCATTTGATACAGTCACATGTCAGAAAGATGCCAAAATAAATTAAGGAAAAGTAAAGAATGCGAGAAGAAAATATTTTGGATAACTCTCTGAGATGCCAGGATAGAAAATTAAAGACATTCATCTTCTCATGATACAAAATTTATGACTATGGATATAACATGTTTACAGTATTTTATGAGTAAACATCTGGCTCCTCTAATGATGTAGACAGGGCTCACTCCCCAGAGATGGGGGATAAAACACATCTTAATGGTGCAAACGCAGCTAGTCAGACGATTTATAAATTGAAATGCAGAATTGTTTCCTTAAAGTTGGTGATACCATGAAAGTGGTATTTGTCAGAGGCCTACCACTCCCAGACAGGATTCATGAATGCACATGTGCTCACACTGTAGGTCCTCACATTTATTTTAATGGTAATGTTCATTACTAATGTAGTGTGATGTGTCACTTTGCATTCATTTAAGTTTTCTGGTACCTGACGTGTGATTTGTTTGATGGAACGTCCAACTCATTATTTTTATCATATTTCTTTTTAATCAAAATCTATAATGTTAACCCAAACAAAACAATAACTCTACCAAACTCAAAATACTTTCTTCTGACATTCAAAGCAGGTTTTCAGTGCAGGCACTCACCCCTGCTCTGATAGGACAAAACGTAGTTACTGTTTATCCAGAGTGGTTTGCACTTCATGTTAACCTCACCTGAACTCTACGTAGCCACCTGTTGAAGCTAATGTTATTATTTGAGAGGTAGAATCAAGAAATTCATGAGAGTGGCTACTGGACATACAAATACAAATACGGCTTTGTTAATGGTGCACAGTGATACCATAAAGGTGATGAGGATAAGATTAAAAGGATGGTCGGGAACACCTGCATTGACCCTGCATCAAATTCCATTAACGAGCTGCTCATGAATCTAAAAAGAAAACATCTTAGTACAATATTTACAGGACAGATTAATGTCCCATGGTGTTAGTCAAGTGTCGTCCAAATTTTAACTGAATTCCCATTATTTAGCATTTTCCATTCACTACTTTATGCAAATATACAGATTTGAGTGCAGTAAAACCCTTGCAAAAGAAGGAGCGTCAGCCAAACATCAAATATGGAAAATGGGAAACTACTGATATTTCTGAAGTTATCGTTTCATTTTTCTTCATATTTTGGATGTTTCCTAAGGGTGATCACCAGCTGGAGGTCCACCCTATCGGATCTAATATGATTTGAAAAATATCTTTTATCATCATGTAATGTCCCTCTCTAAGTTCATTTCTCCTTCTCCTTCTTGTTCTCTCTCTGTCTATCTTTCTGTGTGTCTGCTTTGTGGGCGGCGGCGGCTCAGGACACCTGGATGACTTTCACGAGCCATTGGCTGACCTAGTTAGGCAAACACAGACGCACACACTCGCCCCCTCTTTTCCAGTTCACATACAGATGCTTAACCACTTAACTGTCCGCCCAATTTGTCCACAGAGTCTCACACACACTCACACACATGCACACAGACAGTTTTCACTCTGTTACAAGCTATCATTACAGTGACAGTGTTAATCGCACATACATGTACAAACCCATACACAGAAATTAGAGAGTGGAACATGGACAGGAAATAGTTACTCACATGGACAAACAACAAACCGCTGGTTGAAAAAGCTTACAACAAGCTAATAATAGTGGTTTGAGCAGAGGAGCTAAATTACCCATAAAGGATCTGACACTAAGTTCCTTATTTGCTATATAACTCACACGCACACAAAAATAGACATCTTGTGTTTTCTTAGTCTATGTGAAACCTGTAAATATAATTTCCGCTTGATGATGTTATGGAAGGTTTGGCATTTTTAATATCTTACCACTGCGTGAGTGTGTGTAGCTAAGCTCTTGGGTCGAGAAGACTGTGGGGTAGGATGTCATGATCTACAAGCAGGTCATTAACACACACATGCACAAACACACACTGCAAGGGGCCTTGGAGGAAGCCTGGAAGGCAAAGAGATTGTATGGAATGTTTGAGGAGAAAGGTGAAGTGTAAAGGAATGTAATTATGATGCCAGATGACTGCAAATACACACACACATGCACACACACAATTATTCATATACAAACATGCAGTGAAAAAGAAACAGACTTGAAGAAGTAAACCCACATAAAAACACAGAATCCAAGCGTGTGACAAGTGATTCACAATCACAACGCACTGTCACAACAGACGCCTTATTTAATCAGAGAAATGGCAGATGGCCAGCATTCTGTCGCATAAACTTGATAGACTCGCAGAGCTCGGTGGGTACTCTCTCTCTCTCACACACACACACACACACACACACACACAGGAGAATGGATAGATTCTGTAGACATGGGGGTAAAGATGATGGATGGAAAGACGACAGAGGAGAGGAGCAGAAAGGAGGGTAGAGGAGGAAAGAAAAGAGGAGACGAAGAAGAAAGAAAATCAAGTAGGACAAGGGCTGAGCAGGGTGTTGGAGCAAAGCGGTAAACCTGCTCAATTCTCTCCCTGCACTATGTTTCATAAGACCACTAAAAGGCTATAGGCAGGTATATAACATAATAATATGAAATGATTGGTCAATTGGCAATACTTTGGTAATATAATAATCATTTAAGTCCCTTTTCAAGCAAAAACATTACCTAAGTCCATCTTTCCAACAAAAGAAGCAATTTGACGACATTACTTTGGGCTTTAGGAAATCATGATGGGCATTTCTCACTTTTTATAGACCAAACCAATTAACCAGTTATCAAGAAAAATTATTAACTGATTAACTGATCATAAAGAATCATTAGTTGCAGCATTGCAAAGGGTGGCGCTACAAGAACAGTGAAAGTTTAGAAAGTAGTTCAGGCTTCCTCTTCACTGTATTGTATAAATGAAGTGCCAAACAGCTAGATTAACACCAGCCATTTTAATAATTAGCATTCCAGGCTAGCTGATACTGTTAGCTGCATGCCTACAGCTGCTTCAAAGTAAAAGCCTTCCAGCTGCTGGTAGTCTAATTGGGACTGTAAAGCAGCTGCAGGCACATTCACAGGAGTGATTGAGTTAATCTGGAGTGTTGTCTCGCTGCTTTATTAAAGTTGGTCTAAATGTATTGTATGTTTGCAATGTTTTATGTGTTTTCTTCCAGTAGAATATAAACATTATCTGTAGAAGAATTTCTATTGTTAAAGCAGTAATTATAATTTTAGCTCTATTTGTAACATAATTTCTCCACTCCGACAACCCTGATTCTAACAGACGTTTTTATTTCTGTAACCTTTTTACCTTGTGATGTTATTTTTTATCATTTAAAAAAAAAAAGGTGTAACTGTGATGAAAAAATCCATATTACTTATATCATTTATATTATTCCTCTTATTGTGAACAGTCCACAAGACTGTGCGACTCAAATTTTCCTCTAATACTGCAACACACAGGCTTACAAACAAATACTCTTATGTGCCACTGCGCTTTTCTATCTGACACACATGCACGCACAGAGGCACACCCCCCCCACACACACACAAAGACACAAGCACATATGTCCACTAACACATACACAACTACAACCAGCAATGCACCCAGATGTGTGCACACACACACACACACACAAGTACACACACTACTACACGGCACACAGCTTCTGCGAAATCCCTGGCAGATTAGTTGTTGTGCTTATGTAAAATGGATCAAGCTGGGCAGCAGCAAATCATCCAAGCTCGCCGGCAGAGACAATAGTCAGACAACAACCTGTTCAAAAGCCGCCAATCAGCTGTGTGTATGTCACTGTGACTGTGTGTCCAGTTCTGTTTAAATGGATTTAAAAATGAACCAGTGTGTAACAACCCTCAGTGTGTGTGTGTGTGTGTGTGTGTGTGTGTGTGTCTGTGTCTGTGCGTCCATGTGTGCGTTCTTGTGTGTGTGCGTGCGTGCGTGTATGTGTGTGCATTTGTAAACATATTGTATAAGCAGTGAGGTTTGATTGTATTGCATATTTGTACAACAGCTGCGTAGTAAATTGCAAATGATCTTTCCTTTGCAAATTGTGTTTTCTGGACGTACTTACGTCAGCCTTACTGAACCTGTTGTGACTTTGCTGAATAATCGATGTGCGAGTGCATGTGTGTATGTGACTGTGCAAAGTGAAGTCTTTTCTACAGACAGATGTGGCAGAACTAAGACCTCAAAGATGTCTCCGTTTTTTCCATCACTGGACTTAACATTGTGACAAGAAAAGGATTAGAGTGTCACAAAGTCTCCGTTGGACTCACACACACATCAACTTGATGCTGTCCCACTCTCAGGTCACATGACAGGTCAGCATTTTTTTAAATATAAATATTATGTCCAAGGGATGACAATGCTACAATAAGCATCAGGGACTTCTGTCTGCTACAGCTCAATGTTCATAAAGCCACTGTAATCACCTGAATGTCAAGGAGTTCTCCAATCATTAGTTTTCAACAGTTTTAGGATGTGATGCTTAAGAAAGAGACTTTCCTCACAATAAAAACAACAGCATCAGCTGTTCAATCAAACACTCCAATGTTCAAAGTAGCCAAGAAGAATCAGCGTGATGTTGGTTAACTATCTCAAAAGTTGGAGTGGATGGTTGGATGTACAAAATATGAGACACCACAGACCATGGATCACATCCTATGATGTTACTGAATGAAACTTAACCAAACCATAACTGTAGAGGTGGAACAACAGAAAATACTCATATGGGCAGTGTTGGAGATGGGACCACTTGAGGATGTAAATGGCAGGATTTGAGAGACACTTGACAACCCTATGTCAAAAGTTACAGCTTTTAGTTTAGGCTAGGCATGTCAAGATGAGGTGCTCAAGTGGATAAACCCAAGCAAAACCCAATAAATTGCACATCCATACACACTGCCGTTGGACTGCCGTTTGACCAATTTTAGCATATAAAAGATGCTAAGTTGAAGTTATGTGCGTTTTTCTTAATGTTGGGTCATCTGGACATTTCCGTTTGCTTAATGCCAGCTAAAGAAACAAATTAAAGAATACATCCCAGAGAATAAAAATCAGTGGTGGAGTAATAACAGACTTCAATGTGGAGTTCTGTGTTCTGGTGTGACAGTGAAAACAGGAGCTGGTCTTGCAGATGGATTTTGGCTGCAGCTTCATACTGTAGGTTAACTCCTGCTGCTGGGCCACCAGCCAAGGCCCTGCCTCACCCTCTCTCTCCCTCTGAAAGTATGACTCTTATTTGTAACACTGTAACACTTTGGGAGAATCATGAAAAGGAACTCCTGAGAGAAACAGATCCCTCATATGACACAAGCTGCAGAGTCACAGTGGGGAAACTTGATAGACTGCTGTACTGGCTGTCACACACACACACACACACACACACACACACACACATACACACACAGAAAATCTTGCTTTTCTTTACCCAGCAGTTAAACTGTTACACATAACATCCACGCCACAGTTTGTAGAATAAATTCAGGGGACAATGTATGTGAATGCTTATGGGTAAAGATTTTTAGAGCTACTCATTATTGCTAGTTCAGCAGGCTAAAAGATCAGTGAAGAAATCCAGGCCCGTGAATATAAGACAGGTTGAGCTCAACCACACTCCATCAAGAGTATTTGGGTGGTTTAAAAATGATGATCTCTTCAAGCTTTGTCTCACACACAGAGTAATCATCCCTCTAACTTACATTTGTTCATTTATCTGACGCTTTTATCTAAAGTGACTTACAATTGCTATATGTCAGACCCCCTGGAGCAACTAGGGGTTAAGTGTCTTGCTCAGGGACACATTGGTGTTTCACAGTGGATTTGAACCCAGGTCTCTCACACCAAAAGCATGTGTCTTATCCACTGCGCGACCATCCCTTAGCCACTCATGCAGATGATGCCCAACCCTTATATTATAGAGATGACAAAGACATGAATATTTGAGGCTGCAAATCAAAATTGACTAAATTTATCATCGCATATGGTCTTAAGAACACACGTGTTAATACTGAAGTATTATTGGCCTTATAATGATTACAACCTTTTTATTACACTACACCATTAATGCTTTAATCCGCAAACCAATAGTTTGTAGAGTGTATTTAGTTCAACTGTGCATTTTAATCCATGTCTGCTAGTTTACCCTCACTTACTAGAGGTCATTACCGGGCTTACCTCAGCGCTGCCGAGCCGCAGACGGGCCGCTGAAAGCGCAGCCAGCAGCAGCAGCAGGACCCAGGACCTCATGTTGCCGCCCAGCCTGAGGAGCCGCAAGCGACCGGCTGGGCATTTAGCACCTCGGCGTCCAATCCAACGGTTGCACCGAGCCTCGTCCCGGTGTCTTGTGCTGGCCGCTTGTGCAAGGCACGCACTATTAAATATCTCCAAATGTGTAACTGCTTATAAGCAGCGCTTGTCCAAATGTTTGCTCACGGTGACTCACACGCAGGCTAGACGTCTGACTCTGTCCATACCGCTGTTTTGAAAACTCACAAGGGGAGACGTCAAGGGTACTGTGGGGCAGGTACGCACTGCTGGGTGTTAAGATACACGAAGGCTACAACCACACAATACCTATTATATCAGTCTGCAGTGTCAGAGAGAGTCCCAAGAAGACACCGATAAGACTGCAAGAATAGCTCCAAATGTGTGCTTTTAAAAAATAATTCGTCAACATATGCCAAACTGCTCCACTTTCCGATCGAAACACCAGTCAAAAATGATCAGATTACGAGTTTTCGTTCCAAAATCGCAGTTAAATGTTACAATAATGCAGCATGAGTGAAACCACTCATCTCCAACGGTCCGTGCGTAAAAGTTGGTTCACATTGGAATGGAGCGTTCGTGCGTAAATCTCTGGACGCTCCGCTGCAAAAGTCATATTATTCTCATGCCAGCGCGATTCACTCCTCTGCAAACAGCATATCTGTCTTATCTAAGCGTCTCAATTATGGATAGCTTCTTCGTGCATATATCTCTCTCCCTGCCTCTGTTCCCTCTCCCGGTGTTCCTCAGCTGGATCAGGTTGTTCTCGCCCCCCGCGCTTCTCCTCTCTGGTTGCCTCTTGATCGGTGACCAGCTTTTCCACATAGTAATAGGGCCTCCCTCCTGAAGTTTTAACCGTCAAGTCAGAAAGAGACAAGCGGAATCATCCCGGAAACTGGGCTATTTAGCTTTCAAAATAAGAGAATAGTTTGGACTTTGCAGTAACATTTCAGGAGCTCTGTGCTCTGCGATGGACTGGCGACCTGTCCAGGGTGTACCCCGCCTTTTGCCCGTTGTCAACTGGGATTGGCTCCATGACAGAAACAAGTAGTCCTTATACCAAAATAACATAATTTTGAGAAATTAAAAGGTAATTGGATGCCAAACAGTTATATGGCTTTGAATGAATGCTGTGGAAATGTTATGGATTGAAAGCAAAATAGAAAAAAAACGTTCATTTGTCACTTTCTACTTCTCAGATGTTTCACTTTATATTTCTGTTGTGGCAAGGACACTGGCACTGTGGCATGTAAATCAATGAAATCTTTACTTTGAAAGTCCCTTACTGGAAGTCGAACTTCCCATGCATGTGACTAGGCTCTGGTCCTCAAATTTATGCCAGGGCCCCGCTCCTCTCCTCTTCAAGGTTTATCACCTCCTTATTAGGAGCAAGGAGACCTTAGCGCCCACGGGTGCTCTTAAAGGGAAAGTTTGAAGCCTTTATACTGTTAACCTAATGTTTTTATCTTTAAAGGAATATAAAGTGTTTTCAAATGGTCATACTTTGAATTAAAGGTCTATTCTACTCAAGATGAAGTGAACAAACATTTTACATCAACAGAAAACATTAAACATTTAGATTTAGTTATATAGAGTTATCAATACACTGTTAACTATACCAGAAAGACAAGAGCAATCTTTATTGGATCATAATATTAAGAGGAATATTTTAAGGCACAATGGATTTTAGTTTTGAAAACATATTTTGTCTTTTTCTCTACCTCTAATGTAAAATGCAGAAAGTGCATTACATCATCAGTAAAACCAACTACTTTTTTTTTTTAAGTTATGAGTCTGACCTGGGGCAAATGGTTTTGCAAAAAACACTAGCGTTTGTTGTAATCTGCTTGGATTATTGTTTGGATTGAAGGGCGGGGGTTGGCAAACAGCAAAACAAAGAGGACCTGAAAATGTGGAAAATGGCATTTTGAAATCACTTTACCACCGTCACTGACCACTCTGCTGTTTGAATTGTGCAGACGGGGTCAACTCCACCCTTACGAAAATGATCTTTCAAACGTCAAACACATTAGGGTGCCATCCGGAAACAATATCAAGAGAGGATAGTGTTAAATATAAAACCAAGAATACAGTTTGAAACTCATTAAAGACACCCCACAGATACATTTAAGATGTGGCAATACTCTGCATTGAATTATATTTTGTCAGCATGACCTGTTCGGTAACAACAGAGCTGAGGAGCAGATCTCGTGCGTTACTGAGAATTTTAGAAAGTACAGTATGAATATGCAAATTGAATATGCCTTAAGCTGCAGCCACCACCACTGTTGTTACCCGTAACATGATAACTATCTACAGGCACACACATTGCAACAAGCTGATAATTATCATGTTTGTTTCATGCTCTGAAATAATTTGGATTGCAAAGGGTATGACTGATGTTGGAAGCAAATTATGGTGATTGTGCTGTGTTGGAAAGGACATAACTTAGATATACTTTGAATGTCTAAATGCACTGGTGGTATTATTAGACTTTCTGGCATTGTATTATTAGAAATAGTTCTTTAGTACAACATTTTATCCATGGCATCTCAAATGTAACATTACAACAAAGTATCTCTAACAAAATGAGCAAGTCACAAACTTTATGTATTAGTCTGTACATACATTAGTCTGTATAGTGAAAGTGAAATATGTCTTTTATTTAGCAGGGGTTAAAAATATATGGACAGACACATCTAATCTCATGCATCCAAAATCTAAACATCTTTCATGTGTTTGCTGTCCTAAAGTTTCATCCCACTCTGCCTCAAAGTATCTCATAAATATGTTTAGTCTTGAATTGGGAAGATCACTGACCAGAGGACAACTCTGCTTACATTTTCAAAGTATACTTCAACTGTTTTCCAGTAAGCTCAGTGTTTCATTTCAGGGTCACGGCTGGAAGGGTCGCCATGGAAGCTGGGGGTCAAAGTAGATTCTTCCTCCCTGCAGAGGGAAGACAGAGGAAGCAGGCCTATTCCTGGAGTACACACACACACACACACACACACACACACACACACAGTGATGTACCAATGTAAATGATGACCTTTTACCTTCATGCACAGTGTACGTAGTGACTGACAAACACACTGGGGACACACTTCTGTCACTGACAGGGTGAAGTGCGACCCCTCATTTCAATAATGCCTGCGTGTATATGTACAGTATGTGTGTGTCTGTGTGTGATAACTTGAAAGGGTATCAGGTTTACAGTGTTGCTTGCTGTCAGTCCTCAATGTACAAAAAGGAATTCCCAGTATGTTCAACAGGAAGGAGATGTCCTGTCCATGTGACTCTGTGTGTGTGTGTGTGTGCAGGTGAAATAATGTAGAAGCCAGTATGCACAGCTATCTATGACACTGGAAAAAGCAGTTTTTGTTTTATTTATTTAGTTTTAGGGCCCACGCATGAAAGGACCCTATTGAAACTGAAGGAATTATTTTTTTCTTTCTTTTTTTCTTTGTCCAAAATGATTCACATTTTTGGCGGCCTAAACATGCTCAAACACTCACCAAGCTTTGCACAAAATGTAAGGGTGGCGAAAAGGTACGTGTACATTACTCACATCTGCACCAAAATTTATATGCATGATGACAGTCCCACCCTGAACACATCCTTATATTAACAAACACTTAAAGTCATAGCGCCACCAACTGGCAACAGAAAGTGACCTTTCAATGATGTTGACCCTGTGCCCTGTTTCACCTAGATGAACAAAATGTTTGTGGCACATGTATCATCCTAAAACACACACAAACGTCTCTTGGAGTCATACTTAAAACCAAACAGGAAGTCAGCCGTTTTGATTTGAACGTGCAAAATCAATTGATTAACATGACATTTTCACAGCGTTCACACTTCGTGTACTAGTCAGAGATGGGGACTCGAGTTTGAGACTTTGACTTGAGTCCTGCTTAAGTCGCACACACAGTGACTTGAGATTCGTCCTCAAAAGGTTAATCCCAACTGTCATTATGAAAAGTCGTTATGAAAAGATGAATGAGCGTTTGTTTACTTCCCAAACTTCTGGCAGTTGATTAATATAATTTACGTCCCGCTGGCTGCCATCACGTTAATTAATAACATTGACTGCAAACAGGTTACTGGTTTATTGTTGATCACGTAACATTACAGTTTTATTTAGTTAACGTTACACTGGTTTGAGTTTGGAGGATGTGTTGACATACAGTAGTTAATAAGCTGTCATTAATTGCTTTGCACATTACATGGTTGTGCTCTGTAAGTGAAAAACAGGTTACAGTTACAGAATCCCTTTAGCTATGCAGTTTTATTAGCAACCTGGTTTGAACGCAGCAGGTAATGCAACATTCATTATAACCACGAGTGCTCAAAGACTTGTGAGCATCTCTGGTACTAGTACACAACAAATAATTAGCAGGTGTTGTCTAGCGCCACCTAGGGGACAGAGCAAGGGACTTTTAACTGTCTAAAACGCACGATAGTTCCTAGCAGCGTCTCCCGGCCTCCTGCCGTTGCACCGCAGCCGCAACACGCCCCAAAACGCGTTACAGTGAGAGGGCCCCTCATATCGCTGCTTGCAGCTTTCATTTTTAATTGAAATATAAAATATACAACAACATTTGGCCTAGTGAAAGGTCACAACGACACTGGTGCTTACAAGAAACGGAGCACACTGACTCTCACAGTCGCAACAAAATTTTTATTAGGCACAAGTTTAGAGTTTTCTGTCTTGGTCGCTTTTGGCAAATTTTCAGCAGCCAATGATTGGAATCTATTACAAAAAACTCTGAAACTACAAACTCTTGTTTCCCTCTCAGCTTTTAAAGACCTTCTGGCTGTGATATTAACGTCATTGCACGTGCCAATTTTAAACATATCTATTTTACTGTATTGTTTATCAATTCTGCCCTTTATTTTTTAAATATAATTTGGCATATCAGTATTTATTTTGTATAAGTCCACTTATGTTATCATAGATTATTTAACTGTTATCTCTGTGTGCTGTAATACCAATTCACTGTATATGACGTTTCATTAACTACTAACCTCTTTTTACCACATTGTACTTGTCTTTGTCCTTTTATGTGAAACTAAATGTTGTTCTGCACTACTTTGCCTATCTTGACCAGGTCGCCGTTGTAAATGAGAAGTTGTTCTCAATCGGCTTACCTGGTTAAATAAAGGTTAAATTAAACATTCATTAAATTTAGTTTTCTTTCATTCTGCAAAACTTGACTCATGTGAATGTACGTACAGTATATTCTGTGTTGAAGTTATCCAATCAAAATAAACAGTGGCTCTGATGGCAACACAGAACCCTGAAGCTGACTAGAGACAGTAAGTTCAAACAGTTTATTTTACAGCAACTTCAGAATGGACAGAGCAGGGGCTGGGGAAATCCTCCGTGTGGATGGTCAGTGAGGGGAGTTTGGCGTGGCAAGCAGGCAGAGGGACACAGTCGGTACAGACCGTGTGGAAACCAGCCCCTGGAACCACCACAGGTCACGTCCACTGCAATAACCTGCCAGGAAGGAAAACAGAGGGAGCAGCAAAAGAGAGAGAAAGACAGAGTGACAAAAAATGAATAAAAAACACAACAGCCAGCCACATACACCCAAAAACACAATCATACTCACACTGACAATCCCAGCCATGTCACAGCGGGAGAGTCGTGACAGGCTCACTTTATTTGTGGTTGGATAAAAGCACTGTTGTTGTCTGAATTCTGTCAAATAGGGTAAATTAATTTATTTAAGTGCTATTCTATTCATAGGTGTCATTTACACTGGGAACGCATGGGACATGTCCCACCACATATTGAAATGGCTGATTTTGTCCCCATCACTTTTTGAAAGCATTTGTTAAAATGTTCTGAAAATAGCTTGCACCAAGAAATGTTAACTAACAAATGAAAATGCTGTGAGAAAGGTTTATTTGCACAACAAGAAAACATTCAATGCAACTTAAATATAGAAGAAACAAAAAGAAAAAAAAAGAAAACAGCAGCTGATCACAGCGTTGTATTCTGCGAATTTTTATATTTACAATTGCCAGGTGAATTTTTTGTTTCTCTTTATATACAAATAAAGACTTTTCCACCATAAATTAATGGTTGGTGATGGCACAATGGATAAGACTATGCCTTTGGTGTGAGAGACCATTGTGTCCCTGAGCAAGACACTTAACCCCTAGTTGCTCCAGAGGCGTGCGACCTCTGACATGTATAGCAATAGTAAATCGACTATCTTCAAATCTCGTGACACACTTGTATCGTCATGTCCCTAATCTGAGCATTTATGTCCCCACCCATTTCAACACAAATTGACACTCTTGATTCTATTACACTTCATTTTAGCACCAAAGTTGCAATAGGCTGCCTCTCTTCACACTGGAACAGTATTAGATGTTATGAGGTCACATTTATTGGCATTTTCATGAGCCTTGTTTTTACACACTGCCTTGTTATCTATAGCAGATTTCTGAAAACTCATGTAAAAGTTTTGATGTAAACATGAAAAGGGAAGACTTCAGCTTTCGCCATTTTTGGCCCTGGGGCCACTAGTTGTCTATCACTGAAGTAGGCCTTTTTTCAGTGCCTTCCAAAATGACACATATGAAAGGAATGTGTTTTAGATCGCCTGCACGTAAAACAAATAGAAGCAGGTTTGGTTTTATTCCAGAAGCCACAGACTTGTGAACAGTTGCAGTACAAGAGATAGATTGAAGAAAAAACACGTATATTATCAAACTTTTGATTTTTGCAATGTTTTAATGGTTGTAAATTTGCTGTTTGTCAGTATTTATCTTTGCAAATTCACTTGCTTCAAATGATTTAATTAATAATAAAATGTCCTTCAATCAGACAACTTTTGCAGCAAACAAGCACTGGAATAGAACATTAAAATTTAAGAGGCAGTAGCCCAGGCCCCTAGTCTGCATTTGTTGCAGTCAACCAAGTTTCGGGTTAGAATTGATGCAATCTGGGCAGGTTGATTCATTGTCACCAAATCCAAAGACGAACATGCCTGCACTATCCATGCAAAAGTAAAAATGTAAGTTTAGTTAATTTGTAGGTTACAAAGTTGTGCCACTGAACTAAATTAATGCTGGAGAACAGCAGTCATGGTTATTGAATTGAGTGATGTAACATTTTTTTGAATATTCGGAGGTAGCTCTCCCAGCTCAAATAATCTTCCAAAGCATTTGCCTCTTAGGTCTTCAAAACTTTTGCAGTTTTACTACAAGAACTCTTGGAGGAGTGATTTCCAACCAAGTTGTCAGGTTGCCGCAACAGTGTGTCCCAAGATGTTTACCGCGTAGGTCAAAAAACACTCATACTACTGCACAAAATTATGTTTTGTTTTCCAAAAATTTTTTAGCCTCAATATGACAAGTTAAAATCACACTCTGGAGGCGTTATTGAACTGTCTGAACGGAGAACACAAAGAAAAAGATGCTTCTACTGGCTTTAATGTGTTTCAGACTTACCTAATTTTGGTAGCTATAATGAGTTTACAGCAACAAAGACACATTTTTTCCCCTGACCAGAAAACCAATACAGAAGTAATCAAAGGAGGTTTCACATTTAGTTAAAAGAGGTAAGAACTGCTTATATTGAGTTAGACTATCTGTCTGCATCTTTCCAATCATTCCCATTCCACTTATTTGGTTCTGACTCCTCTCCTTTCCCTATCCTCTCACTTCACTATTTCCCTTTTGAAACCTCACTGGGCATGTGTGTGAGAGTGTTAATTAACTTCCTGTCCAATATCCTGATCTAATTAATAGAGTGAATTTCTTTCCTCCTCTCCTCTTGCCAACTTCCTCTGTCACTGCAACCAGCTGCAGGATGAGGCAACAGCTGCTGAGCTCCCGCCAGAGTTCAAACTCAGGTCATGACCTCAACACACGACCTCTGCAACATATTCTGTTTTCATTCTGACCAATCTGACTATATCAGGGCATATTAGATCTTCATTGGGTCTTTCAGCAAAGATTATTCCTGATAGCAGAGATCCTTTGGTTGTAGCTTTTAGGTTTATTTACTTTACCAACTGCTTTGCTGGGGTAACTGTTCATCAACATCTTAGTCCAGTGATGGCATGATAAACAAAAACATGGGACGACTGCACCCAGCAACAAGCAATCATGCCACAAATAACCACCAACTTGCAAAAATATCAAGAATGTTTTCAGAAAAGCATTGTTATATGGAACGTGCAGACGCTAGGAATTTCCCTGCTCCTAGTGTTTCGCCCCTGAAAATGAGGAGGAATAATCACGAGAGTGAAAAGAGCGAGAACTTTTACTCTAATGAGGAAAATACCGCAACATCCCCAGGCATGTGGGCGGAAGCGGAAGGTGTCTCCGGATTCTAGATCAGGATTACCTTGTAGATTGTAAATTAACACTTTGCAAATGACACAATCAAAAACAAAATAAACAGAAGATAAACCACCACCTTTTTAGCGTTTAAACCTTTTTAAATCAGATGACGTTTTTGACTACATTACCCAATGTTATGGTTATGGTAATTTTTATGAACTTCTGTAAATTAATTTATTACCGTTTTAAAATCAGTAAACATCACTAACATCTAATTTACTATACTTAATTAACTTAAACTCAAATTATTAATGTGTTCTATTCTAACTTGTCACACTAGCAACACCAGGTTTATACAAACACAGGTTACAATGCCTGGCTGCATGCTCCAAAAATGCAGAGAAAATCAACATACTACACACAAGTGTCTCGCTCAAGGACACTTCAACATGCAGAGATTGAACCAACCTTGAATGTAAACCCAATGCAAAAGTTAATTAAGGTCAAGGCTAGCAACTGCCTGTCTTCAAGTGTGTCAGTGATCAAACCAAACAGCCAATCAACTTCAAAGTCTCAAAAGTCAACTTGATGAGCGATCAAGTGTTGAGCAGTTGCGAGTGTTAGTGTTAGAATACAGTATACTCTGCTTCTACCTACTTCTGCTTACTTTTGCCCTAAAATACATGGTATCAACAAACTGGGCACAGTTGTAAAAGGTGAGGCTCCTGTGGTTCCAATAGGCCCACTTTCATTTGGTCGTAACTACCACATTGTGCATGTGTAGAAGGAATCCTCCCCTGCAAGGGTGCTTCCCTACTTGTGGATTATAATTTATTAGTTTAATCCGTACAAAAACTAAAATGTAAAAATGCCACACGGCTTTCTGGTGGGGGATTACTTACTTTTGGACAAAGGCAACCATTTTGCACATTTAGATGAGTTTTGTTGCCAAAATTCAACGTCTTTCAAGTATAAAAATACATGCATTCACTTCATCCTTGTTGGGAATCTGAAACAGCATTCAGACGATTACAAGACACTACACATTTCTCACTGAAACTCAGACTAATGAGGTTCTTTGACGATTACCAGCTGCAAAATGCAGACACCCCAGTCGATTCAGCGATTGGAGACACAAACACTGAAAAGGCGGTGTCTGAGATAGAGTTGGCCTTTACAGTGAAAGGGTAATAAATTCATGAAGATTTAATTGTATGATGAAATGAACAGCTGGGCAAAGAAAATACAATTTAATTCTACATTGTCTAAACTTGCAGCTGTAGTCAGGGAGGAACCTTTTCATCATCATATCAGCAAAGGAAGAAACTGTCTGATTTATTTGAAGACATCAATAATTACATATCTATCAATAAATAATGGATTCCATGAATTTATGTCAAAAATGTATGTAAGCGTCAGTTCGGTAAACATGGATCAAGGAAGTTTTACTTCCATTACATCCGTGGCAGGGGTATGATCGATCCCATGTGGGTTGTCCTGGAGAGGGTTTGTGATGTTGAACGATCCAAAAAAACTCACTGATCCAACATCAGTCATTGATCTGAGCATGTGCGTCACCAAGTATATGAACCCTTTCAAAAATAAAGTGAGCAGTAATCTTTGGAATCAATCACCTAGCATGACTTGGTGCAAAAACAAGTTGTTGTACCCTGAAGTAACAATGGAATAGTTACAATGGAACTAAGAATAGTAAAGTACGAGCAAGAAACTTTGCCAAATTGTCATTGTAAGTCGTATTTCGTGGCGTTTCCCTCCTGGTCTCTTGTTTTGATTTTTACAAGCTATTATTCCATTTTGGGCCCTCATTTTATATTTAAATTGGTGATTAATCAAATTCTAAGTGTGATCTGGAAAAACAACGCTGCCCATTGGCATTGTTGTGGCTCTGTGAATCACTTCACAGTTTTATTTTCAAAGAATGCTTTGATGAGACGGAAAGCGAATGAGGGAGCACTGAGTCAGGGGAAAGCATGACGGAGGAAAAGGTGAGGAGGGGGAAGATGCTGAGAGGAAAGGAAAGGAGAGGGAGGGAGGGCAGAATCATAGCCCAATTGTTGTGTGTTTTCCCACCGTCAACAGCAGAGGAAGTGGAACGGAGCAGCTAAATATACAAACAGCACAATGAGGCAGCGGGCGTAGAGCAGCTGTGGAACACGGCTGTCACCAGGTTCAGGAGTGCGAAACACTGACGACCACCTTTTATTTATACAGGAAGGAGCGGTATGAGAGTACACGCTGCTTTTCAGATACACCTCCACATTCCGACATAGGCTCACATACAATCACAATATCACAGGGCTTCTCAATCTATCCATGTTAGGATGAACAAATCAACCGCTTTTTGTGATTTAGTCACATACAGTTGATGATACAACTTTATGATTGTACATTCATGCAGGCAAAAATATGTTCATTAAGAAACACAACAATTAGGAGACATCTCATGAAAATAGTTTGCATATTTTTACAGAAGAATATGTACCTGATTTGTAGTCGCGGTAATGGGTTGAAGTATATATAAAAAGACCAGTATGGTCGTTGAAAGTGAAAGACTTGAAACAGCCTCAAAAAAACACAATTGTGGCAGTGCCTACCTTAAAGACAACAAGGATCTGGCGAGTCCTGATAAATAAAGCAAGCTTGTTTTGTGAAAAGCCGGCAAGCTTTTGGCAAGATTTGGCTTTTTGAAAGCCAGCTAGCTGCTGAAAGCCAGATAACTTGCTGAGCTTTTGTGGCTGGATAGTGCTAGCATGGTAGTGATTAGCTCACAACACAAATACAGGCCATAAAGATTTGAATACCATTTAATTTAAAGCTCTGAATTATTTTACATTGAAAACCAACGTTCTGAATTAATGTGGTATGAATTGCCTAGACAGATATAAGAGGTATTATTTGCGTCCATACATTTTCAAAAATGTGAAAACTTTTATTTCACATTTGTCTTTTTTTTGTACGTGCACTTGCTCTACAGCTCCACTGTATGTGTATAACTTTAAAGAATAGATCAAACTGTTGGTAGAAGGATGCCGGCACCTTAGAATAGCAGGAAATGTCTAGACTTTGTGTATAGTACCAAAGCCACTGACATTACATAGCACTGATATATTCTGCATATATGTGTGTGTGTGTGTGTGTGTGTGTGTGTGTGTGTGTGTGTGTGTGTGTGTGTGTGTCCAGCTTTCCCAAGTCATGTGGGAATTGGACCTCTTGGCCACGGGAAAAAACAGGAAGAAATGTAGCAGACGTTTTTTCCTCATTACTGTGGCAACAGCGGATGCAGTTGTTATGTTGTTTGACTTTATATGGACCTGTACAGTAGCATGATTTGATTAGTGATAAACACATGACAGCATGACTGGACATCATCTTCATCTGTATTGACATATATGTACCATTTAAAGGACACTTTTAGCCACAGCACCTGACTGCAGTATGAGTACAATTTCCAGAACAGGAGGCTAAGCAGTACGGCGCCACATCATCATCATCATCATCATCATCATCATCATCATGGCTATCATCTTCCTCACCATCTCCATTTCATCCACATCCTCCTTTAACATCTTCTTCCACTACTCTTCTTCCTTTTCTGCATCACAATAATTCCCTCCATTAGTTTCTAGTCTTTCCAGATTACAGATATTCCACTTGTTGTCTTTCTGAATTCCATAACCGTTGCCATCGTTTTGACAGTACACTGTTTATAAAGATGGAGGACATGAAAGCTTTCCTGCTCCCTCTGCAGTATAGTTCATAAGCCCCTCAAAGGTGTTATATCAAACACAGGTGTTGTGCACTTATCACAACATTTGATGACTTCTTCTTCTTCTTCTTGTTAATGGTGAATTGTGATCGGGCGGATCATCTTCAATTCAATTTTATTAAAATTAATAAAAATGAACTTACTTTAACTTTTCACAAACATTGCAGCTTCCTCCAGTACAATTTTCACAAGTTTGAAGATAAGTTGGTTTTCCCACCCCTACTGGTCCATAGCCAAAATGGCGACAATTGAGGATGAGAAGTGTCCACATTTCCACACTCAATTTTTTGACCGTTATAAGAACACTATCCGGATACTCATAGTGCACTGCACGCTCTTATGAACTCAAAATAGCAAGTGTCTTCCATGAAATCATATGAGGTTAGCTGAATCAAGACTACCACGAGATGACAGGTTTTAACGGCAGTCCAGCACTAAAAAAGGCTAATGTTTTTTTTCTTTGCAGAAAACAGAAAGTGTTGTCATCTTGAATTAAATTACATTGAAATCCATTGTAATCATTCATTCCAAGCACTGATTTCACTAAATGCTAAACAGGCAAATTCATGAATTTCATCTGAAGCATTCACTGTAACGGATTTACAACCATCCTTCTTTAAGACCCATGTTTGAAGACACATTTGGGGTCAGAGGTGTCATGTTATGATAAAGAGAGGGCAAAGTTTGCCATATCATGCATTATGGGGTACCCAGGTTTATACAGAGGGCCTCTTCATCTGCAGTTAAATGCTCTACTATCGATCTACACACCTTCATATGGAGGGTTGTTCTGCCTATTATAGAGCCTAACAAACTGCTGCACTTTTGTGTATTATCCAGCAACTGACATAAATACAAGCAACTACAGTGAGCCGGAAGTGCAAACATGTTTGTTCCTCCTTATAGAAAGCTGATCTGTGATTTGAATCCAATATTTCAGTGGGTCTCATGCCAAAAGACACTCCTTCCTTACCAACCCAATTCAAGCCCTAGGCTGTATGGCATGCTATAACTTTTCCTGCGCACCCATTTTGTGGGAAAACAAGATCATTGCTGTTTGAGGTATATCTCATTGGTAAAGCATTTGACTGCAGATCAAGATCTTCAACTGTGGGTGTCCCTTGCCAACAAATAGTTGATGCTTTAAATTTGCTCCGAGGTAGAAGCATGAAAGATCCTGTTTTCAGATGACAAATTGTGTTGATATCACTCACTGTGTAAGTGATGAGATTGTTTTAGATTCAGTGATTGATTCTGTTGATTGATCACTATCTAGCAGGAGGGGGTATAGCTCAGTGGTAGAGCATTTGACTGCAGATCAAGAGGTCCCCAGTTCAAGTCTGGGTGCCCCCTAAACAGGCCACCTTCCTCTTTTGACCATGGGCCTCTAGCTCTACAGATTTCACAAAAACAACTGAATGCACAGGCAGCATGTAGGGCTCCTGCTAAAAGACAAATGCATCCAGTCGCAGTGCAAGTTCTCTATCCACAATCTACTTCTTCAGTATCAAACACGAAACCCCATATAAACGTAAAGCTTTGCTGTAAATAGGCAAATGCCCCCAATCGCAAGGCCAATACAGACTGAGCTGTCAGCTTTGATTCCCATAGTTCAGAAACTAATTAAATAGAAATGTTTGTTTTACCAAATGGCATGATCATTTCGAACAGTCTGATTGAATCTGACTTGGATGATGCAGAGCTCTCAAGTTGTCATGCAATCTATCTAGGTCTACTGTGAATTCATGATTGATAAACAGTGATGAGGATATAACTCAGTGGTAGTGGCAGAAACAGTGATGTGACTTATTTTAAAACAAATATTGTGCTGTTCTCCCCCTGAGCATGTATGATCTCAAAGCACTTTCACAGCATAAGCTTCATCTCTGCATGTTTATGCCGTTTGGGACCGAAGCTTGATTGTTGGGATCCCATGGAGAGCTTAAAAATGGCAATGGCCCAACATTCTGGTCCTCCACTTTTTTCAGTATCAAAAACTCCCCTGTTGTAGGCTGTAATTACATTGTGTATTCCATTTAATTAAAGTGTTGCTTAGATGTATTCATGGTGCATGTATGACAATTTTAGCCTTATTCTTTCAGCTGCAACAACTGTGTGTCAGCTTTTCGACATGGGCACTTAATAAGTGGTCATTCCAACTCAATTTCAAGAACATCTCGTCACTTCAAAAATCAGTCATTGAAGGGGCTATAATGATTTTTTTTTTTTTATTGAAATAAATCACTTTTTTATGGACTGTGTCTGAAGGGGTAGTAACCTCACATAAAAACGATCCACTTACTTCTGACAGCTAACGACATGGAGTCCACTAAAACCAGGGCTGTAACGTTTAGAAATGAGTGAGGTCCAGATTTTTTACGATAATTTATACCAATGTTACACCTAAACACAACCAAAGTTATACACTACTGTCACACAAACTAATGATCTATAATGATATGCAAAAGGACCTGTTGGCAATAAATACTTTTATTTTAAAGCTGAACTTTGCCGGTCTACGGACTGATCAAAAGAGCTGCATAAAGGCAGTGGACGGACCACAGGTGCTGTGAAATACACCGACACAACATGGAGTCCAAAGTAGGGGGCACCCAGATTTGAACAAGCAACCTCTTGATCTGAAGCTGAATGCTGTACCACTGAACTATACCCACAGGAGCAGAGATGCTGCTTTTCCACCAAATGGCTGTTGAGAAAGAGGTATAAAATACCAAAACTCAGACTTGCATGTCATAGCATATTAGCATCAAGATCATATTTGTGTCAAGAAAACATTCCAACGCCCAACTTTATTGTCCCTAGAAAAGCGTATTATTCTCCACCATACCATGACTGTTGGAAGAGAGAATAAGAGAGACTGACAGCAAATATGTGTGTGAGGTGACTTTTGACCTTCTTTAGTGTCTCATAATATCTGACATGAAAGAGGAAAATTACCTGACACACATTGGGGAGGCAGCAACTCCCACAACCACCCACATATGCAAACATGGGCACATACAAGAGCACACATAAAACACTACTAAGAAGTGAGTGTACCAAATGACGTATTGTGGCTATGGCATCTGTCATACTATAATGAACTGCAGGGAAAACATGCAACACTGACAAAATGTGCTGTGCTGTGTTAAACTGCTTACAGGGTGAGTGTGGGAGTGACAGTTTGGTGTTAATTCTTATAAGTATGAGGTTAATGAGGTGAAAGTGGATGCTCACTGTTATTACAGGGTTAGAGAATGAGAGAAAAATATGCAACACAGAAATTTCAGAAGATTCAATCTCATTTTACAAGAGGATAAATAAAGTATAATGTGATATAATGAGATGCAGTACAAAATGCTATTATGCATTTAAGTTTAAGGCAATGTGATGTAATCTAATATAGTAGAAAATGATACAGTATATGTGTGACACAATGTGATATAATAAGATAAGACAATATGATATGTGATGCAACATGGTATGGTTTGATACAAGGAGTTGCAATTACAATGCAATGTGGTGCGACAAAATAATGATACATTACAATACAACACGATACAACACAATGGTAAATAACTTTCTCAATACACTTTAAGACAATTACAGGAAGATGACAATGTATATATTATACATTTTATAATATATAAAAATATTAATATATGAAATCTAAATTACATATATTAACCAATACATTTAAGCGCTTAGTTACATAAATTTCGTAAATAAGGAACATAAACCAGAACATTGTAGCAATTATATAATTAAATTGCAGGAGAGGGAAAATAAGTAGGCCCTGCCCCTGAGGGTGCTGAGTTCCCGTGCGGCTCTCTTTTCCGAAGACGGCCGGATGCGCTCTCCCCGTGGCTCGCGCCTGCCGGTTGCTGAGGTGGCGCGGCAGCTTCGGTCATGGGGCGTCCAGCACTACATCTCCGAGGGTATCGGGACTGCCGAGGTTTTTTCCCGTTCCTCGTCTGCTGACTCCGCCTCCTCTCTTCCCCATTCGGGAATCCGTTTCTCGGCTTCTCCCGCCCGAGTTATTAGTTTGGAGAGGCTTGCACAGTCTGATTCTGAGGAGCTAGACGTGCTTAGCATCATGGAGGATGACTTCCGGGAGCCCAGCTATGAGAGGCGGGGCAGGAGCCGCGGGCCGGCAGTAACCTCTATGAGCTTTTCTGCAGCCCGAGCGCCACCCCCGCGTCGATCCTCGCCATTCTTTCCTGATTTACACAATGAGTTGCGTAAATCATGGAACAGACCAAGAGGTGGTGTGGGACTCGACGACGATACGGGCCCACCTGTCACCTGCACGCGTCGGGTCCATTTTGTCCTCGGTGACCAGAGTGAAGCTAGGCCGCACCATCACTGTGAAACACTTTCAGAGGGTGTTGGGTCTCATGACGGCAGCATCCAGCGTAATCCCGTCTGGCCTGCTGCACATGAGAGTCCTGCAGTGGTGGTTAAAATCCAAGGGATTCTCCCTGAGGGGAAATCCGTTCCGTCTGATACGGGTTACGAGCAGGTGCCTTCGTTCCCTGTCAGTATGGAGGTAGCCTTGGTTCCTGTCCCAGGGTCCCATGTTGGGAGCGTCATGTCGCCGGACAATTATTTCAACAGACGCCTCACTTGCGGGGTGGGGCGCGGTCATGGACGGCCGCTTTGCGAGAGGCTCCTGGCAGGAGCATCATTTCTCTTGGCACATAAATTTCCTGGAAATGTTAGCGGTTTTCAGAGCTCTGAGGAGTTTTCTGCCCGCTCTCCGCGGTCGCCACGTCCTTGTCAGGACCGACAACACAGCGGTGGTGGCCTATTTGAATCACCAGGGGGGTCTGCGCTCGCGCCCGTTATGCAAACTGGCACATTAGATCCTCCTGTGGTCCCAGCAGAGACTGCTGTCCCTCAGAGCGACATACGTCCCTGGGACCCCAGAATCAGGGAGCAGACCTCCTGTCGAGACAGGGGCTGAGGCCCGGGGAATGGAGATTATCTTTTATTATTATGCGAAGGGTTCGGCCCCATAGACGTGGACTTGTTTGCGTCTCGAGAGACTACGCACTGTCCCCTGTGGTTCTCCCTCTCGCCCCCAGCCCCGCTAGGGCTGGATGCCATGGTGCAGACGTGCACGTCCCCCTGAGGAGGGACCTGCTGTCTCAGGCGGAGGGCCAGGTCTTTCACCCTTGCCCTGCCCTGTGGAGACTGTGGGTCTGGCCCCTGAGGGGGCCTAGTTCCTGGAGGCGGGCCTGACGGCGGGAACAGTCGAGACGCTGCTCAGCTCCAGAGCCCCGTCCACGAGAAGGACGTACGGCCTGAAGTGGAATGTGTTTGCCACCTGGTGTAGAGAACGGGCGGTGGACCCAGTTACCTGTCCGGTGACTATGGGAGTGGAGTTCCTCCAGGACCGTTTCTCTACTGGCCTTTCCCCATTCACACTCAAGGTGTATGTGGCTGCCATGGCGGCGTTCCACGCCCCTCTGAGGGATGGGCCTCTGGGGAGGCTTCCACTGGTCGTGCACTTCCTCCGTGGAGCCCGGAAGATGAGACCCATGACTCGTTCCAGGGTTCCCACTTGGGACCTGGCGGTGGTTCTCGTATGTAACCCCTGTTCCCCGAGAAGTGGAACGAGACACTGCGTCTGTCGGCCACACCTCGCCCCGCCCGGATTGCCTACTTCATAGTAAAGAGCTAATGTGTCCGGTGTGCCGGCGTGCTTATATACACCTCCAGTTACGCCGTCACACGCTACCGTTCTAGCAACGCTAATAGGATTGGAGTAGTTTCATTCATGATTTCAGCCCTGCCACGCCCAGAGGCATTCCCATAGTGTCGTCTGAGTCGTGAGTCTCGTTCCCCTTCTCGGGGAACAAGGGTTACATACGTAACCCGATACGTTCTTTGAGGTACGATGGTGCCTGGCCATTTAAGGCTTTATAGGCAAGTAGAACCATTTTAAAATCTTTTTTTAAATACAGCCAGTGTAAGGAGGTTAGAACTGGAGAAATATGCTCTCTGATCTTGACTCTTACCAAAACACCTGCTGCGGCAATTGTGGATCAGCTGGAGAGGCTTAAGAGACTTGATTGTGCTGCCCGCTAGTAAAGAATTGCAATAGTCAAGCCTGGAAGTAATAAATGCGTAGACAAGTTTTTCTGCAGCATTTTGGGAAAGGATGTTCCTGATTTTAGCAATGTAACGTAAATGAAAATAGGCAGTTCTTGAAGTTTGTGTAACATGCAGGTTAAAGGAGATGTCCTGATTGAAAATAACTCCCAGGTTCCTCACAGTGGTACTGGGGGCCAGCGCGATGCCATCCATCATAACAATGTTATTTGACAAGACATCTCGAAGGTGTTTGGGCCCAAGTAAAATAACTTCACTTTTGTCTGAGTTCAGCATAAGACAATTACAGGTCATCCAGGCTTTGACATCTTGAATGCACACTTGAAGTTTGGCTAACTGATTTGAATCATCCAGCCTGATTGCTGGATATAGCTGAGTATCATCAGCATAGCAATGAAAGTTTATGGCATGGTTCCTGATAATTCTGCCCAGAGGAAGAATATATAGGGTAAAAAGGATTGGTCCGAGCAGGGGGGCCACCAGGAATTTTGGGGCCCATGACAAAAAAATCGAATTGGACCCCCTCTGCACAGCTGTTGTCACTACTTCTCTAGGACTTAACTGTCCCATCAAAAGCTTTACATAACTCTAATTAAAGGCTTGCCAGTGTCTGACTTCTTGTAGTTCAATATTAGTACAAGCACAATATGTACTGCTGGTGATTTGTACATGCAAGTCTGCATACAGGATTCAGTTCACTATTTGCTTCTCAAATAAATTGCCCTTCATGATGGCAAAAATAACATCTGTATCTATAGATGTCATTTTACGGCCATAATTCAATCTAAATGCTTGTATCAAACTGGATTATTTTAATATAGTCTGTAACTTACATGCAGGCTAAGGTATGCTGCGCTCCAGCATCCAGTACAGACAGATTATTTCATAATGATCATTGTGTGAGAAAATAATTTGTGTTTGAATTTCTGTCATTTAGAAATATTTCATTGTGGTTTTTTTGTTATAGTAAAAAGAGCAAAAGAGAAAGTAAAATCTCCACAGAGACCCTGGAATGATGCTAACTGGCATGTCATTAACACAATGTTGCTCACCTTCTTCACTGGGACAGGGAGGACTACAGTTATGGGGAGACTGGGGTGCTGCTGACTCATCTGTTGTTAGTCTGCTAAAAAGGGCAGGGACAATGATTTAATATGAATATCTTGCTAAACGTTTCCTTGCACTGATTAAATGTTGATGAAATGTAGGCTAACACTAGTCTGTAGCTATCTAGCTTATTTCACTGCAGACATTAAGCCAACAGGTTAATACCACTAAAGGCTGCCCACCTGTCTTGTGGAAAAACTGGGTTCCAGATTGAC
>NC_060153.1:1797921-1820504 GCF_021292245.1 Micropterus dolomieu | reverse complement strand
CGTATGTAACCCCTGTTCCCCGAGAAGTGGAACGAGACACTGCGTCTGTCGGCCACACCTCGCCCCGCCCGGATTGCCTACTTCATAGTAAAGAGCTAATGTGTCCGGTGTGCCGGCGTGCTTATATACACCTCCAGTTACGCCGTCACACGCTACCGTTCTAGCAACGCTAATAGGATTGGAGTAGTTTCATTCATGATTTCAGCCCTGCCACGCCCAGAGGCATTCCCATAGTGTCGTCTGAGTCGTGAGTCTCGTTCCCCTTCTCGGGGAACAAGGGTTACATACGTAACCCGATACGTTCTTTGAGGTACGATGGTGCCTGGCCATTTAAGGCTTTATAGGCAAGTAGAACCATTTTAAAATCTTTTTTTAAATACAGCCAGTGTAAGGAGGTTAGAACTGGAGAAATATGCTCTCTGATCTTGACTCTTACCAAAACACCTGCTGCGGCAATTGTGGATCAGCTGGAGAGGCTTAAGAGACTTGATTGTGCTGCCCGCTAGTAAAGAATTGCAATAGTCAAGCCTGGAAGTAATAAATGCGTAGACAAGTTTTTCTGCAGCATTTTGGGAAAGGATGTTCCTGATTTTAGCAATGTAACGTAAATGAAAATAGGCAGTTCTTGAAGTTTGTGTAACATGCAGGTTAAAGGAGATGTCCTGATTGAAAATAACTCCCAGGTTCCTCACAGTGGTACTGGGGGCCAGCGCGATGCCATCCATCATAACAATGTTATTTGACAAGACATCTCGAAGGTGTTTGGGCCCAAGTAAAATAACTTCACTTTTGTCTGAGTTCAGCATAAGACAATTACAGGTCATCCAGGCTTTGACATCTTGAATGCACACTTGAAGTTTGGCTAACTGATTTGAATCATCCAGCCTGATTGCTGGATATAGCTGAGTATCATCAGCATAGCAATGAAAGTTTATGGCATGGTTCCTGATAATTCTGCCCAGAGGAAGAATATATAGGGTAAAAAGGATTGGTCCGAGCAGGGGGGCCACCAGGAATTTTGGGGCCCATGACAAAAAAATCGAATTGGACCCCCTCTGCACAGCTGTTGTCACTACTTCTCTAGGACTTAACTGTCCCATCAAAAGCTTTACATAACTCTAATTAAAGGCTTGCCAGTGTCTGACTTCTTGTAGTTCAATATTAGTACAAGCACAATATGTACTGCTGGTGATTTGTACATGCAAGTCTGCATACAGGATTCAGTTCACTATTTGCTTCTCAAATAAATTGCCCTTCATGATGGCAAAAATAACATCTGTATCTATAGATGTCATTTTACGGCCATAATTCAATCTAAATGCTTGTATCAAACTGGATTATTTTAATATAGTCTGTAACTTACATGCAGGCTAAGGTATGCTGCGCTCCAGCATCCAGTACAGACAGATTATTTCATAATGATCATTGTGTGAGAAAATAATTTGTGTTTGAATTTCTGTCATTTAGAAATATTTCATTGTGGTTTTTTTGTTATAGTAAAAAGAGCAAAAGAGAAAGTAAAATCTCCACAGAGACCCTGGAATGATGCTAACTGGCATGTCATTAACACAATGTTGCTCACCTTCTTCACTGGGACAGGGAGGACTACAGTTATGGGGAGACTGGGGTGCTGCTGACTCATCTGTTGTTAGTCTGCTAAAAAGGGCAGGGACAATGATTTAATATGAATATCTTGCTAAACGTTTCCTTGCACTGATTAAATGTTGATGAAATGTAGGCTAACACTAGTCTGTAGCTATCTAGCTTATTTCACTGCAGACATTAAGCCAACAGGTTAATACCACTAAAGGCTGCCCACCTGTCTTGTGGAAAAACTGGGTTCCAGATTGACATCCTTTCCTTTGTCTTTTCTCTCTCTCTTTTCTCTCTTTCCTTTTTTGAAAATCAGATTTTGGTTTACTAGGCAACATTGTGTTCACTGTATTTCTACTGCATCTACTGACTGCATCTAAACACCATCACTGATGAGTGCGCTAAGGGAGGACCAAACCATTTCATGCAAATACAGGGGGTGTTCGGTCAATATAGAGGTTTACTTTTTTTGACAATGGGGATTTATAACTTTTACAGCCAAAAACAAGTAAAACCAAAGAGATCATTAATTATATTATTATATTTGAAATGCATTTATACTCAGTGATGATGGTTTATATAACATATAATATAATAGAATTTTATATTAGTTTTAATTAATTATCTTTTTGGGCCCCTATCTTGGAATTGTCCTAACCTTTCCCCCCTATACGGTGCCCATGGGTCCGAGCACCGAACCTTGTGGTACTCCATAATTAACGGCGGTATGTACTGTGCTAGTAGTAGATCTAGAAAGACAAGTATAGAGACAAGTCCTCTGTCTGATGCAATTAGTATGTCATTTGTAACTTTCACCAGTTCTGTGCCAGTGCTATGATGTCTTCTAAACCCTGACTGAAAAGCCTTGAATAAGCTGTTGCTATGAAGATAGTCACACAGCTGACTGGTGACTGCTTTCTCCGGGATCTTAGATAGAAAAGGAAGATTAGATATAGATCTTTAATTATTTAAAACCTCTGGGTCCAGAGTGGTCCAGAGGTTTTATTACAGCCATACAGCTACCCTGTATGATTGTGGTACATAGAATGTTTGTAAAGAAAAATGTATCATGTCTAATAGGGTAGAGCTGACCGAGGGTAGAACATCTTTAAGCAGCCTAGTAGGAATGGAGGCAGCTCTAGGAGGCAAGTTGAAGCTTTAGACTAGTAAATCATTAATCATCAGTTAATTGCTGAAGATCAATGGGAGCAAAATAGTCCAGGTACATATCAGGTTTTACAGATGTTTATAAAGGTGTTGAATGAGGAGATAAATCAATGCTGGTTAAGGACAGGATGTCAGGCAGGGCTGAGTGCAGTAGTAGTGAAACAGAGGTGTGGACCCAAATTGCAAACACTGACGAGGAGGATGGAGTTTATGATGTGATAATTATAAATTTATGATAATAAAGGCAAGGTAATCCAAACAAAAGGTAATAATCCAGAGAAACAAAGCATGAGTCAGAAGACTCAACATAAGGATGACACCACAAGGACTGAACACAACTGAGGGCAATATATACCAGGGCACACCACACACACACAAGCAGGCAGGTAAGCACAGGTAAGATAAATTAGGAATCAAGGCAGACAGGAAACAAAGCTAGACAAAAACAAAATAAACAGGAAGTAAGGCTACAGACAATACACAAGGATATAAGTAACTAAATACAACAGAGAACAAGGAAGCAATGAACAACTAAACAAGAACACAGAGGCAACAAGTAAAACAGAAATGGACATTAACAAAATAACAGAAAAACAACACAGTAAAAGCCAAGATCATGACACAGGAGCTGTTGAGTTTAGTCTCTGATGATTAGAGTGTTCTCTCTAAAGATGCTCATAAATTCATTACTGCTGATGCTAGCAGGAATACAAGGCTCAATGGAAGTGTGACTCCCTGTTAGCCTGGCTACTGTGCTGAAGAGAAACTTGGGGTTGTCCTTGTTCTCCTCTACTAATGACTGATGACTAGTAAGCTGCTCTAGCTGCACAGAGGGTCCTTCTGTAAATTCTGAGACTGTCCTGCCAGGTTAAGCGTAAGTCTTCTTGACTAGTAGAATGCCATTTTTTTCAAGCCTCTGCTATATAAGCTTTAATTTACGGGTTTGCGAGTTATACCAAGGTGCTAGCTTTCTTTGTGTAATTGTTCTCTTTTTAAGAGGGGCAATAGAGTCAAGAGTCGTTCGCAGTGAGCCTGCAACACTGTCAACAAATGATCAAGTTGGGAGGGACTGGTGTTAGTCAAGGAGACATCTGTCATTGGGAGAATCGGTGTGAAGTTAAGGGCTAATAAATCATTTCCTTGAATTTAGCGACAGCATCATCTGACAGACATCTAGTGTATGAATAAGGGCATGTAGTCCAGCAGAAACTCAAAGGTTATTAAAATGTTGTCAGACAGAATAGGATTTTGTTGGAAAAACTGTTAAATGTTCAATGTCAATGCCATATGACAATACAAGGTCAAGGCATGGTTAAAACAGTGAGTGGATTTGTGGATCTCACAAAACCACTAAAACCAACGGAATCTAGAAATGATAAAAAAGCAGTAATAAGGCTGTCGTTATTTACGTCAACGTGAATATCAAAATCACCAACAATAATTACTTTATCTGATTTAAGAACTAGACATGATAAAAACTCTGCAAATTCAAGTAGAAATTTGCAATACACTTTGACAAATATATTTGGCTGCAGAGTTTCAAATGATTTAAAATTTTGTTTAGGCAGCAGGGAGTGGCAGCGATAGATGGAGTACTTAGCTGTGCGGCTGTTGGAGTAGAGTGAGAGCAAGCATGGTGTGTGAGGTATAAACAATCACGTGGAGCACACTGCATGTGGCTTACTTCTCTGTTGGGGTGGACCCCATCAGTCCTAAAGTAGGATGAACGGTTCCAGAATAAATTAAAATTTTCAATAAATAAAAAACGTGAATTCTGCAGACCGACTGGAGCCAAGCATGGAGGGAGAGGAGCCGTGAAAACTGTTCCGCCCTGAGGTTCAGCGTGGGGATAATGCCGGAAATGAAAATGGACTTTCCACAACAGTTCAAAAGACTAAAAAGTTTGTTAAAATCCTTTTTTGCCATTTCAGAGGCACCACTAACCACATTGTTTGTCCCAACATGCAGGACCACACGGTGAATGGAAGCTGGAAGTGAGGATAAAAGTTCTGGGAGTTTATTTAGAATGTCCAGGACTGTGGCTCCAGGGAAGCAATGTGTAGCTGCAGTCTTCAACTGTCAATGCGTTTGGTGAGAAGAGGGCATGAAGAGATGTGGATTGTGTGTACTTACGTTTAGATGTTACATGATCCAGGCTGCCAGCATTAAGTGCCAGAGGCAACGGCGGCAGTATCAGACCTGGCAGGGCAATACCCCTCCGGCTCCGGGTAAGACTGGTCCCCGGATCAGTGCAGTACCGCCTCCCTCAGGACTCTACATTGGGCCAAGGAGATCACAGAATGGGATGGAGGTCTATGAGAACCCCTTGGTGTTGGACCAGCCTTCCGATCACCGTCAGCCACCAATGGGGGGAAGGCAGAAGCATCAATGAGTGAAGGAGGGGCTACAGCTTCACATGGCGCAGAGGTCTACTCCGGGCCCGGACAAGGTGGAGCAGCTGAGCCATGAAATTTAGCCGGGTGTTACAGGTCATCGTTAGCCACAAGGGCCACGAAGCGGTTGGAGAGGCACAGGGGAGGGGAAGAAGCAGACCCGTCTGAGGCTTTCCTACGACCTCGGGCCACCACCTCAGTCCAGGGTATCCTATTCGACGTTTAGCAGGATGGCCTATAACAAGAGGAGGGATCCCAAAGTACTGTATCCTGGAGGGTGTTTTGTGAGGCTAACTGTCCGGACCGCTTGGCCAGGAAGAAGCTCAAGAGCCGTGGGAGCAGCATGGAGTTCTTATTTGTCAGTTCAGCAGCAAGCCTTCGAACTTCCTCCTCAAGGTCAGCAATCTCCAATAGAACATTGTCCTCGCTTGGCAGTAGTTATTTAAAAACTACGAAGTGGGGAGTTAGATCTGAATGTGTAGTATGAAAGCACAGTCTACAATTTCATGTAATGGATAAAGTTCACACTTCTCTCTCAAACAAATCTCCGGTGTGTTCTACAGTATTTTCTGTCTCCAGCACTTCCTCTCGTACTGGTCCAACGCATGTATAGTATTCTTCAGCAGTGGAGAAAAATAAGAAAAATGTTCTGCAACCAGTAGATTGTTTAAATGTTTTTGGAATCATGAAACCAGAATCAGAATCAGAAATACTTTATTGATCCCCAAGGGAAAGTTCTTGGTTACAGATATTTGCTTTCACTACAAGGCATAAGTTGCTAAGTAGAGAACATAAGAAAGTCAAAATCTAAGAATATAATAAATAATAAATGTAGATATGTACAGTATTATACAATATTAACAGAAGTAGCACCTAGGGAAGTGACAACAAATGTGTAGTTGGGTGTGGCAGTCAGGTGATAGGGAAAGGGCGGAAAGTCCAAAGTTATCTGGTGGTGAGCTTGAAGATGGCAGGTCTGAGAACAGAGACAGGGACAGAGGGCAGTGAGTGCAGACGGCGGATGAGAAAGTGCAACTGAAGCTACTGTGACAGCAAAATCATTTTTAAAAAGTTAATAAAAAAACAAATACTAGGGTTCTACTCAGACTACAGACTACCAACGAAAACCATGAAGCTTCTGATGCCAAAATCTTGTCCCTTCTCAAAATTAAGAGTCACTCAAAGGTGACACCCAGATTTTCTGATTAAGATTATCTGTTGAATGAATAATGGAATGGAATAATAATACTTTCATCAAGGCTGAAGGTGGTATTTGACAAAGTGGATGAACACTTTTTAGGCCAGTTGATTATTATTTCTGTTTTGTCGAATAGGTGGAGGACATTTTCTGACAGCCAAGATCTACACGGACACTTGTTACAGCAGGCTGTACTTCAGCACTGAAGTACAGCCTGCTGTAACAAGTACATACAGTTATGAGCATTTGTGTTATTACCATTATACAAACAGTATTTGGGTTTGTTTGGTTATGCTGCAACATGGCAGTGTCATGTT
Source organism: Micropterus dolomieu (assembly GCF_021292245.1). Taxonomy (NCBI): domain Eukaryota; kingdom Metazoa; phylum Chordata; class Actinopteri; order Centrarchiformes; family Centrarchidae; genus Micropterus; species Micropterus dolomieu. The sequence continues at coordinate 1,813,836 of NC_060153.1, read as the reverse complement.
TCCAAGGAGTTGTTAATGCCTACATTCCTCTCCACCTTTGAGCTCCTCTTTTCCTCATCTCTTAAGGTGCAGGTGAATGACACACACACACACACACACACACACACACACACACACACACACACACACTTTGATCTGAGGGGTGGCTTCTTCAATTGGTTAGAATTCCCCCTTGGATTGCTGTAGGAGGTTCCCCTTCCTCTACCTTCCAATAAAGAAAGAAATCTTCTATTTCTTCATCCGTCATGTCTTCTGAACCTTCACAAGGGTTGCCCTTTGGGGTCGGAAGCTTTGCACACCCCCCCTCCTTTTCCTCACGACCTTTTTTCTTCCTTTCCTCTTCTTCCTCCTTCTCCTCCTATTCCAGCCACACTCAATCCTCTCGTTGTTCATTACCCTGTGATCCTTTCACAACGAGGCCACCATGTGTTTCCATAGGTCTTCTATAAGGTCTTGGTGTTATACATCAAACAGCCCCTTCATGCACTTTCATAACATGTTCACTGTGTTGCTGACAAACGCTTATAGGAAGGAGAGTTGCCAAGTGTGAATGAGGGTCCTAGTCTTTCTCCTTCATCTTTCATGAGACCTTAACAGTAAAAAGGGGGAAAAAAGAAGTCATGATTGAAACATTCATTGTAGTGTGGACCAATGTTGGTCTTACTTGTCTGTAAATTAGCGCAGTGAAACTTTGACTGGATTTTTCATTGTAAAACAAAGATTGAAACAGTGAATCACCTCCTTCACTCATGCCATTCACCTCCCTTCTACACTTGGGGTGAAATTTCTGCTCTGATTTTTCCCTTTCCTTTACACCTACATGTGAACTGGAGGACCAACAAGGCAACAACAAAATTTGAATTAGAAAAATAAATTCCCTCAAAATTTTGCACTGACATTTCAAGGTAAATGCAAATATGAAATGTACAACTAGAACCCAGTTTTCAAAAGCACAGTTTAACTTTTAGATCATGTTAAACTTGCATTTGGATTACACTGATATCCTGTAGAAGATAATACCAACACATATGTATCAAGAATCAGGGTCAAGTTAAGGTGACAGAGTTGTGGTTAGAGAGACTGTAACAGAAATGTCACTGATGCAGTATCTGCAGCCACCATGTAGAGCTAAACCGTCCTGAAGAAGATACTGTACTGTACATCCACATGAAAACTGCTGCAGTTAAGTTTCTTTCCTCTCCTTGTTCATCACATAAACACAGTTTAAAATAAAAAAACACTGCAGGCTCAGAGATCTGAAATAACTCGAAAACTTTCCTGCACCTGCGCTTCCTACCTCTCCGACTCCAGCAGTTAACCTTTCGAGATGAACGACTTTCAGTGAGGCACGACCACAGCTCTTTCCAGCCAAGGTTATTTTCCCGACACTACGGCAAACAGACAAAAACGAACTTGGACTCAAGTTCTTAATTTTGGAACAAAGCATCATAAGTGTCACAGAAAAGGAACAAGCTGGTGTGAATGGCGAATACGCGCATACGCACACAATGACGGCTTCACAAGCACGTACACCAGACGCAAATACACATATCACACATGCTTGAAGGAAAGCCACTTCCCTAAACCTGCCATCTGGGGAAGTTTTGGTGTTTTTTTCTGTGTAAATTTGCACAGTTGTGGTTTTTACAGAGCTGCTAAGAAAAGTCTGTACGGACTTGTGGAGCAGAGGAAATGCGTCAGCAGATGAGGAATACTAACCTCTCAGGACAAACTCATCCATTGACACACAGACTACAGTATATTGGTTATGTGTGTAAGGGTGTGTATGACCCCATATAGTCAGTGTCATTGGCTTAACATTTTGAATGTAGTTCAGACTGTGAAAACAGGTGAATGAATGGTGTGCATCCAGACTTGCGACCTGAGACATGACTTAATTGAGACCTGACTCTTTAATGACTTGCTTTGAGACTTGAAAGCCAAAACATTCACATCTCCAGTTCTGATCTGGAAAATCCCAGAAAAATAATAAATAAATTTAGGTCTTGCATTTTTAATAATCAGTCTTTTGCACTAAAGACACACCATCTAAGTTATTTAACAGCACTACTGCAGCTTTGAAAGAGGATTATTGAATATATCATTTCAGATTCAGACCTGCATTTTGATATGCAATTTGTGTATGAGCATTTGAGATTTCACCAGAAGACTTCCTCTATAGTCTGTGTCCATCCTGTAGTATACTGGATTAGGGCTAGGTGATAATTCAGTATTAACCATTACAGACTTTCAATAAAATCATATTGAACAGGTGTGCTCTCATCTCAATTCAACACATTTCTGTTATCCAAACCAATAGTTGAGAGCAAGAAGTTATTGTAACAAAATGATGATTGTTAGTCACGACTGGTTGGTCAGTCAGTCCACTACTTTGGTCCAGGCTGAAATATCTCAATAGCTATTGGATGGATTCAAGTCCTTAGAGAAGGAAGCCTAATAAATTTGGTTATATGTGTCTTATGTTACAGGACCTCTTGGTCCCCCCCCCCCCCACGCACCTGTCACTCATTATAGAGGTGCCAATTTATTTACTGTTCTGAAACTTTAGAAATTATATATCCAAAATGTAGTGTGTATTGTAACTAACGTTACAGATGTAAGAGGGGAGACAAAGGGAAGGATAGGGAGGAAAACAAGAAAGAGAAACACTGAAGGAGAAAATGACTGCGAGGTAAAACTATTTTTGGAATGTGCCTTCACTTAAAGTCTAACCAGGCAACACACACACACACAAACACACACACGTGCGAGCACACACACACACGGTGACAACCTCACCCGTTTCTACAGTTTGTGATAAGGTAATAGGGGCATTGGGTTTCCACTCTTTCCCCACAACCACTATCAGATTTAGGGGACTTCCTGCTTTCTCTCCCCTCCCTGCTCCCTTCATTCTTTGATATTAATACATAGTGCATGCTGCTTCATGCGTGTGTACTCTTGCCAGACGCTACATACGCCTCAGTATTGTCAATCCAGTATTAGGGCGTGTTTGTGTTATTTGACATTTTGTTACTTGAAGTATATATAATGTTATGATTGATGTGTTTTTACATCCTTTCTCTTAGTTTATTAGTATTACAAACAAGGGTGTGAACTTTTGGTTCATACTGTAATAATAATAATAATTATAATAATATTAATATCAATATGGTAATAGTTTCACCCATGAAAAAGATACAGTCAACATTACCCCTAGACCCCCTCCTTCCTGTAATGAAGGAAAACACAACACTGAGTTTGTGAGAGCTGCCAGTGACCCAGCAGGTGTTGAAATAACATGAACGAAAAGTAACATCTAGTGTTAGTGCAAACATTGGCTTGGCTAACTAGCTTCCACTTTCCGAGTGAAATACAAACATACAGAATGTTGTGTGTTTTGTTTGGATGAGTGTGAGTGTGTGTTTGATGTTGGATGTTGGATTGACTTCCACTCACCACTGTCACATCCACTGTCCTCACTGTTTCCTGTTTACATAAGACGACTTCCTCTGACCAGCGACAAACGTCCACAGACCTGTCCTCTCTCTCTCTCTCCAGATAAGTCCGTAAATAATACCAGAGGAAGAATAAAGTAACACTGGCTTCTTTTCTGCTTTTTTGTCCCTCTGAAGGAATTGATCAATGGTGGAGAGTAATAGCAGGAAGCTGAACATTGAAGAGGCTCAAATGGCCAAATTTTCTTTCATCTCTCTTCCTTTTAAGATGGTTTAATACAGGTAAACACACACACACAGAAACACAATATTGTAGGAGCTCTCTAATGTCCTGCCATGCAGGTGTGTGCTAATCTTTTTAATCCAATAATGATGGCAACCCTGATCTTCATACGATCCCATCAAGATCAATGGAGCAGCTGCAGCACGTGTGTATGGATTAACAGACAGGAGTATAAACACACACAATGTAATACATACTGTAACTGTGCCAGTTAGGCCAGCAAGAGCTTTGTTGGCTGTTTTTGTCCCCATTTTCAGGTAATGTGGTTTTTTACTGTTTGGAGATGTTGCTGTTCATCTAACTCTTGTGGTAGGTTTTGACAGGGCCATTTTCCCTCATGAAAAAAAACGCGCATCTTCCATTTTCTCTACTGTCTTTATGATGTTGTCATTAATGGTTTTTAGACTTGCCAGCAGATTGTACTATTTGTTATCATTAATGCCATTACTCCAATTTTCTCTTCCACATAAGTTTGGCTAAACTGGAGAGATATGTTTAAAACCTGTGTGAGCATCGACTGCTTGTGTTTCTTTCCCCGTTGGACTTCTTATTAGCAATGTTGTTGCATTCCCAGATCACAGCAATCAAAAGTACGGGGAGAGTGTGCGGAGATTTTGACCAGGTTGCATGAAACTACAATGTTCTTTAAGACTTAAGGGCAGCTTTGTTAACAGCTTCTTTTTTTTTCCTGGATCTTAATGGAAAGTTCCAGCGGACCACTTCTGATGGCCTCACAGGGAACTGTAATTGAATTTTAATGTGAACATCTCATGTCTGAATTAAAACTATAAGGTAAAGGGCAAGGTGAAAAACAAAAACTGAGACATAATTGACCCTTCGCTAAGCCCCGCCCCACTTAGTTACTGTTGTCTGTTACTGTAAGTCAAACAAACTGTCAGCGCCGCCACTATTTATTAATGCAATCCTCGGAGAAATATTGTCAAATTTCCTGGAAAAATCAATCTCAGCTAACTAACATTACATTAAGAACGGTCCACAACCGACATTTTTCTGGATTTATTTTAGGTTTTGGAAAGAGAATAGTACTTCTCCTATTAACCTCTCTGGGTAGCGGCTGTAACTATTACAAGTGTCCCAGGAATAACGTTTGACCATATCTCAGAAAAATACAGCCAAAAAAAGCTGGAAAACGACTCCTTTTGCATTAGAGTCAATGGAGCGCAGCCATGAAAGTGTCGGACCTCAGTTAGAGAAAGTCCTATACTGCGCTGTGATTGGCCAGCTATGTATTTGGGGCGTGGCCTAGCCAAAGGTCAATTATTAAGGGGGGGTCGGTGCCATGGGCATTTAACAAAGTCATTAAGACATTTTCTCTCAAAGTCTCAATTACTATCTGACAAACACACATGTACATCTTAAAATAGTATTTTTACACACACACATATGCAGACAGTACTGTTTAATGGAAAAGACTATTCCACCGTAACAGATGGGGGGAATACACAGAACTGAGACAATGAAAGGATTCAAAGGCACTGACATGACTAATTAAACCCCTGAGAAGTGTATGAACGTGTGAAAGACGGAGAAGGAGAGGAATACTGGAAAACAGCTGGTAAAAAATAATTACATCATGAGCCTAGCAGGATAATTTCATAATTCCTTTAATTGGATTATAGTGGTTGAGGTTAAGAAACATGACTGGTTTTGGAATTATGGAAAGATGGAGGAGATAGATGGAAGAACTGAGTGAACAAAGATAGAAGGGAAAAGGGGTCAGGAGGAAAGAAGAAGAAGGTAGGAAAAGGGAGAGGAGAGGGAAGGATTGAGGATAAATAGAAGGGAAGTGGGCACAGGGTACAGGGAATGGCGGATGCAAAGAAAGACAAAGCAAGTAAGTAAAAGTAAGGATGGTGGGAGGACAGCCTGCAAAGGACCAAATGAAAGAAGCTGCAAGGAAGGTAGCAACAGAAGGAGGGAGAAAAGGAGATATGAAGGAGTGAGGAGATGACGGAGATATGACACTATGGAAGATGGCAAAGGAAGAAAAAAAGGGAAGGGTGCGGAAAGGAAAGACTGAGGTAAAAATATTGAGAGGATGGATGAAAGCAGGGATGAGAAAGTAAGCAGTGAAGAGGGAAAGGAAAGAATACGAGAGGAGAAAGGGAGAAAGAACGAGGGCACAAAGAAGGGAAGGGGGAAATCCACATTAAACCACAGTTAAGAAAGTAACACCGCAGCTCCTTCATCAACGGTTTGGTGTGTGTTCCTGTAAAAGTGTGTATGCAGCTCTGTAGCTGCATGCCTGCTGTGACGTGTGTGCATGTGTTTGGTTGCAGCCCGAGGGCATGACTGAGTGAGTGACTAATTGTGCCGTCTGCTCGCCATAACGCACACACACCGAGATTATGCGATCACCATCAGGATAATCTTCTTGGCCCGGTATTTTTTTCCCCTTAGAGGATGAATATCGACACGTCTAGATTACTCTCTCGTCTAGAAATCCTTCACTCTACTTACCTAATCCCTGACCCCTTCTTACATTACACCATTCATCCCTCACTCCATTCCCATGGTCACCCAGCACAGAATAACTAATCCCACACTTCTTGGAAAATTCCCATTTCTCCCGCCATCACAGAGCTGTTTGGTTTGAATCCAAATTACATTACAAAACGATTTGGTCTTTTTAGACTTTTTAAACCTGTCCGCACTTACATGTTATCTGCTAAAGTTGGATATTATGAAAATGGTGGGCAAACCCCTCGACCTTGTCAACTCACAAGAGTGTTATGACAAACATTTTGGAAGAGAACTAGGCATACATTTGTACAAACATATCATGTCGGGTTTTTGCTTTGGTTACTCTCACACAGTTGGATGTTGACCAATAACAAACTTGTCCAAACAGTTTTGACCTTCTTTTCAGTGTGTGTTGTCTTTGTAGTCAAGGCAGCAAACTTGCTTGCTGCTTTTTACAGCAGACATTTTAACTTCTCAGTAGGAAAACCACTGATACCAATAACATTAATAATGACTCTCAGTTCTTTTAAGTGTCCCAGCATGACAGCGTGACAGTGCCCAAGCATGCACAGTAGCAGGACCCTAAAACTAAATGGAGTTCAGCCATCAATGTGATTATTTACACCTATGCTTTTCCTACTGTGGCATGTCAAAATGTCTTCCAAAGGCCTATGTTTTTTGGTTAATGTGTGTTTATTTCTCTTCTTGAATTCACATGCTGTTTAGAAATCACTAAATGTACAAAAAAATCACATCTGCAATATTTTTTGCATTCTTCAAACCACTGTGCTGCCCTGCAAAACCAAAGTGATGCCACTGCACGAGAGAAACCCTCCACCCTTTTCTCCACTCTATTCGTTGGCAAATTGTGTTAATAAGTTAATAATTAGAGAACACAATTTGTGCAAGTTACACAGCGATTTTAGACACTTTCTATGAACACACACACACACACACACACATATTAACTGTATTTCTAGATTTACAGATTATAAAACACGCACAGACATATACAGAGAAGTCTCAACTAACATTTATTCTATTCATGTTTCTTTTATGTGACGTGTCAGTGATGTTTATGATCACTCGTAGCATTTTCACCTCCACATCTGTGTGTGTGAGTGTGTGTGTGTGTGTGTGTGTGTGTGTATGTGTGTGTGTGTGTGTGTGTGTGTGTGTGTGTGTGTGTGTGTGTGTGTGTGTGTGTGTGTGTGTGTGTGCTGAGGTGTGCCGGATGAAAAGTGTGAGTGTCAGCCACAGTTCAGGTAGCACTGAAACACAGAGCAACAAGTGAAAATCAAAACATGGACAGCTGGTCCCACACACAGAGTGGAGAGTTTACTGTGGAAGACTTTGCACAGACACGCACACTGAAAATGAAAATGAAAAGGAACAAAGATGAGGCAGATATGAAGCGGTCACAGACAGGGCAGGAACAGCCAGGAGAGGACTCAAAGATAGAGGTTCATAGCTACTGTAAACCTGATGTATTTCCATTGATCGGATGGAAGTAAAGCAGCCGTAGAATAACATGATTGTTTTGTTCAGTGTTATAATACTGTCAATGAAACCTCTGCATAGATTTTTCACATTGAAATCTGTATCATGCTGCATTGCCACTTAAATTTCCCTTGGAATGAATAAAGTACCTGCGTGCCTACAAACTAAAGCAAGGTTTTTGCAACTGTTGCTAATAATCAAATTTCTAAGCCTGCCAGCCTCTGGTGTGTGATGCTGAATCAAGACACAACACGCTGTTTCCATGGCCTTCCCCGTGATATTGGTCAGTGCACATGAATATACAAAGAATCAAAACGTTTGTTGTCCACTTGAGTATAAAAGAACTGATTGACACTAAAGAAAAGTTAAAAGAGGGGTCAAGGGAAAGAAAGACAGTTAAATGTTTTTGCCAGCAGGAAAACATGCGTCTAATGTCTGCAGGTCATGGAGAAATCAAACTCAGAGGTCGTGACCCAGGCAACCATGAATGTCTGGAGCTTGCTTCACACTCTGCATCTGGAGGATTTGTTCTCGTAAATCTCTTCCTCTCACACACTCAGACACACACTCACTCTAACAAACTCAGACACTCATGTTCTCTCACACACTCCCTCCATCCATCGCTGCCTTTCATGTATCAATGGCTCCATTGATGGGCTTGCGTGAGTCTCTCTGGGTGGATCCTGCTTTTGGGGTTTAGTCCTCCGTTAGACATCTTTACCCTAAGTTTCCACACACATACACATGAACGAATATAAAAATGTTCATAAATCAGTCATTGTAAGTTAATAAATTACATTTTCCCTCTGTGGCCATTTTTAACCATTTAGTGAGGTTCATTTCTAGGCTAGACTATAATATTCCAGATGTTATGCGTGTTAATTTTCAAAATCGTATGTTTGGAAAGGAATTGTTTTGCTTATACCATGGTCAGCTATCCAAATATGTGGCACTTCATGTAGAACTTGTCATCTCTGCTTGAGGCTAGCGGCTCGATGCTACTGTCAGTGGTCAAGTTGCGGTGTGGGTAATGTAGCTTCTGGTTTTGACAAGGAAGAAAAATCTGTTGAATAAAAAGGCCCACATCTAATATCAGATGCTGAGAAAGGTTTTAAGATTAGCCTACTTTAAATAGAGTAGAATATTTAAATAGCGAGACTGTGTTCCCTGACCTGATGCTACGTGGGGGGCTATTCTAGAGCCAAGGAGCCAGTAGAGCAAACGCATGATCATCCTTGGTTACTAACAACAGCTGACAGGATCAAACTGCCAGATCATAGTGGTCTTGGAGGACTGTAAGGGGTTTAATATGATTTAATCAAGTGACAAGTAATACCTTAAACTTTATTGTAAAACACATTGGGAGCCATGGAAAGACTTCAAATAGCTAAACATTCATGTACTAGAAGTTAATTAATCAATGTTGCAAGTTTATTTAGGACATGCTGCCTTCATGTAGAAATAAACAATGCTGTTGTTTTATCCTGTTTGAGACAGGAGGCAGGCAGAGCTTTAGACATGAGCTCATAGGGAGATTCCCTTTGGTGTGGTCTGGGGGTGAGGTGTGGAGATTTGTGGTGTCTGCAGCACCCAGGTGGGGATGTGTGGTTTTGTAAATGTCTATAGCATCATACCTGTACACAAATGCTCATAAACACACCGACCCGCATTTATGCATGCACCCACTTGTACATGTGCATTCATCCTTGAAAATACTTAAAGTGCACACAAGTAACTCACACGTACAAAGGAACAATATGTGATAGTTTGAGAGGCAGACATGTCACTAAAAGGTCCGTCAACCTTTAAGCATGAACAAGTGGAGCGGAAAAGTAAATGACGAGTAACCACCAATTGCTCAAAGATTTGAGCCATGAAGCAACACATCAAATCCTGCAGCTGCCCAGTAGCAAACAGCAGAAGACTGTGGTTTGACTAGTATGAATGTAATTAATCTGATCCCTCAGGTCATTAAAAAAGAAAAGGAAACAAAGTATCTTCTCTTAGTCAGCTTGTCTGGTCAAATTAAATACACTCACACCTTCACACAAACAGCCGACATATCATGTCACATTTTCCCTTCGTATTGTCTAAACTCACATTTTTACAACCCACTGATATGTCCAAATCACTGTCTGTGTGTACGTCTATTGATGTGGCAGTATCCATCGTTACACACTAAACAGCCCTCATACTATTTATAGACTAAAAGAGTATTATTATGATGCATCCCTTGTTCACAGCATAGCATTATCTGCACTCATTCCCACAGTTGCACCAATATAAATGATAAGATAAGATGACAAGATACATACAGCTGTCACCTTTACTGAGTGATAGCTAGGTCTCACACACATCTCACTCACTGGTTTCTTGCTCATGCTGTTGTCTGTCTAACTTGATAATACAAATTGAATAAATGGTATCTGTATGTGAACTAAATCATACTCAACAACCAAAGTGATAGTCCATAATTTGCCCTTTTTGTCTCAGGTAAAGCGCCACTCACATTAAATGATAAGGCTGGCAATATTCTAAACTTTGGTTATTGTCAACAAATCTCATGAAAAGACTAAAACTACACACTGTTTTTGCTCTCAGCTGCATTTTTTTTGTACTTAAGACATAAATATATTAAAAGTGGTCATGAATATGTATTTTGTATTATCGGAGGGAGTATAGGGATTTAAGTTAAAAATTTTATAAAGATGGGGATATCTAACAACCTCACTACGAGACAACTATGTCTGCTAGAAATAACATTTTTATATTACTCATTTAATGTGGAAACAACAGGTATGCTTCAAAGATGTATTTTAGTACTCAGAGTGTTTAAACAACACTTTGATAGCTGTTTCCAATAAGTGAATAAAAGATTAATGATAATACTTATCAACAATAATAATTATACTCAACCTAACATTTACTTTCGTTCGCCATGTTTCTGCGTAACATAAAATCAACTTGATAAGTTAATTGTGTACCAAAATTTTCAGCAACTTACCAAGTTGTTGTTCCGACTTGAGGTGGTGTTCACATGAATTATTCTGACCCCACATGAATGCAAGGTCAGTTTTGTGGCAACATTGTTTTCACGTGAAGGAAATGGTTAGTATTTGTACTGCATGCAGTGTTTACAGAAGTGGTCGAGGTGAATAGTAGGCGTACTGGAGGTCACAATGTGACTTCTGCTTGTGGTGAAGTTTAAGCAACAAAAGAAATTTGGTTAAAGATTGTGGTTTCCGTTAAATGTTAATGAAGGAAACACATTGTGTCTTGTGCTTACTCACAGACCACCATTTTCCCCAGACCTTAACCAAGTACTGTGAGAGCTTAAACATAGCCATAAAAAATGCTGATCATACTTTAGTTGCTACAAGCAGGTTTTGTATTGCAAGAGCGGATATTGCAGGAAAAACTAATAAAATAGTTGTCAGCAAATATTTTGCAGAAGTGTTTGATTACCAGTGTTTCCTCCATCCATTCATCGTCAACCGCTTATCCTGTGTACAGGTTGAAGCCAATCCCAACTGACATCGGGCGAAAGGCGGGGTACATCCTGGACAGGTTGCTAATGATTCCTAATTATAATAATAAAAACATTTCTCTCAAAATACATTTGCTGTTGTAAATTAGTAACATATAAATGTAATTTCAATTTAAAACAAGAAAAACAGAGACCTTATCAGTTCAATTCAGATTAGAGAAAAGTTCATTTTGCTCAATTAAGCCAGAATAGGAGTGTAATTTTATTACTATTACCAAATTTAGTGAAGGATTGTCAGCAAAACCCCACGCTTCATTGGTTTTTAAATGATCATTTACTTTGACATTGATCTTGTAATTAATTTCATGGTTGAGGTGTACTATTCTTAACAGTTTAGCTTGTGGATAAATGCATGTGGTGGCATGTGAAGTCAAATCTCGACAGAAAACTTTGACACCAACTCACTCAATAAAAAAATTTAAAAAACGATTGAGGTGCATGTGGCTATGTCAGTGGATTTGGAACAACACTGTGGTGACCGGTACTCTCCTACCGGCCTACTTATCCTCAGGACAATCTGAGGAAGTGGAGATGATGTTGTTTGACGGCAGTGGACCGAAACGAAAAACAACACAGATCTCCTTTTAAGGAGTCTTTCCGCTGGTTGCCTGAAACCCCCTGTGCCTCCTCCTCCTCTCTCGCTGTCTGTCTGTCCACTACCTGTGATGTCACTGATAAAGAATTCTCCACTGGCGAGACTCCTGGGAGGCTTTAGTTAATAAATGACAATATGTGACAAAGACATTGTCTCACGTCTGTCTTTCTCCTCAGTCTGTCCAACACACACACACACACACACACACATGTTTTGGTCACTGCAGCACATACAAGCTGTAAAAACACTGACATATTATCACCTCATAAAGTTGTTATGGCGAAACAGTTGCATAGCTTATTTACACATCGAGCAGGCACAGAGCAACATTAGCATTCATCTGGAGTTGTGTTTCTGACCACCTGATGAGTTTAAGTTTAATATTTACTTTTGTTTTAGCTAGTTTTTGTTCTCTAACATCTCCTGAGGGAAGCACCTGGCTCTTTTGCTTTTAAATACTCCACTGTGTTTACCAGCTGGTTGATGACTTTGTCTGTGTGCCACTTGGTGCTGGATAAGTTGCATACTGTCAGTTGATCAAACCTTTTCTGCTAAAAACAGGTGCTTGTAGCTGCTGGAAATGAGGTTGATAAGAGCTGTGAGACAGACTCAGAGTAGTAAAGTAAACCAAAATGATTAGCTGAAAGACTCTAAAATGTCCTGTAGAACTGTGGAGTTGGATAATAATTATCTGTGATCCCTACTAGCAACACCTTTCACTTTGTCTTGTTTATATGAAACTATTTATTAGTGGTGCTTTACCAAAAACACTCAATCTCATATTTTATCTTTTGGGTTTATCTTTCTGTCCCCAAATGGGAAGAAAGTCCATTTCTATTGGTTGTGTGAACAGGCCACAGGATGATGAAACAAGTACACAATCTCTGTGGCATTGCAACATGCCACAGGTGTATGTCTACCATAATACACCTCCTCCCAACCCTCACTCTCTCGTAGATGTCTCTGACTCACCTTGATGACATCACTGCAGTGAGGTCAGTGTCCTGTTAGACTGGGACCGGATTAAAGCTGCAGTATGCTGCTGTCACACTGGTCTCAGGGTAGCTTAAGCTTGACCACACGGTGCCACTCTGTGTGACTCAGAATATTAAAATATGTGCGATGCTGCTGGTGATGTCATGAAGTTGAGCTCTGCTCATGACCCATATTGCATATCATTCCTATTTCTTTGCATTTCGCATAGACTGTGGTCTTCCTCTTCAGTAATTGAGTGAAAATATACATTAAAGTGTCAGTTCACAAATTATGGAAAAACACATTTTGAAATGACTACAGTGGATGACTTAATGAATGGAAGCTTTTAAAAATGTACTTTCCAGACACAGAGTCCCCATTACACAACATGTTGTCAACACTTTAATAATGACTGTTTCTTCCGTAGAATGTAGTTCCAAGCAATTCACAGCAAAGTATAAAAGTCACTAGGGGTGAGTAAAAACAAACTGGGGTATTTTTTGTAATTCAGGTGAACCCTTCCTTAAGTACACTGTGTCAGTGAAAATGCTTGTTGGTCATACTGTGTCATCTTCCTTGGAGGAAAACAGATTTGAGAGTGGAAATGTGCCTCAGATTTCTCATGAAATACTGTAAATTTAGACATTCTTTGGGGAAAAAAAATAAACAAAATTAAACAAAACCAGTTGCTAACATGGTAACTTTATCAACAATTCATCGGAACTTTCTTTATTTCCCCTATTAGGGAAACCCCACTCTATAGTCATCATTGTGAGGAGGGGTCACAAAATAAGGGGTGTGGCACAGACATAAGACAATGTATTAGACAGGAAAAAACATTGCTATCATACCATGTACCACCATCATACCATGAGCATGTGTGTGTATTTGTGTGTGTTGGGAGGGTTGGCCTCTCTTCATTTTGAAAGAAGTGACAAAACATTAACAACCAGTGTTTAGAAGTCCCTCTAATTCTACGTTAATTCTACAGTAGGTTTTTGCTTAAGAACACTTCATGGCCAGCTGAATTGATTGCTGTGGGAGGTATTTTGTCTGCCGTCAGGTGGTTACCATCAATGTCTGGACTCCATCCCATATTTAACCATCTAAATTTAAGCTTCTCACCAGACTTGTGCCATGAAATATTTAGTGAATGTGACCTAGAATAAATGAAGCAAACCCTGCAAGCCACATCAGGCAGACAGTGAGCTTGAGTGGGGCACTCACACGACATGCTCTATTTGCTGCAATATATATCCAGCGCTATGCATAATCTGTTAATGATCTGCCTGCTCTGCTGTAACACTGCTGTAAATCTTTGCTGTTACTGTACCACTGCTGCTGCAAAGCATTTTGTATGTCCCTCATGGTGCTCACCAAAGTCATTTGGAGTCATATGGTCATAAAGTCGTATGGGAACCATGGATTTCTGTACTTTGACCTGCTTGTGCCAGTCATTTAAGGAGATGTTGAGATATTTTCTATGAATTAGCAAAATCTTTGACCTGTTGGTGGCCTACAGCAAAATTCAGGGGATCACCATAGTGAGTTGACTTCACCCTATAGGGAACTTGACTGTCTGTATAAAATGTCATGCAATCCATCCAGTAGTTGTTGAGATATTTCTGTCTGGACCAAAGTGTTGGACTGATCGACTGATCAACATTGCTGTCCCTAGAGCGATGCTGCTAACTTGGCTACAAACTTTAACAATGATACAGTATGACAGTATGAACTTTCAGTTCAATTCAACTAAATTTTATTTATATAGCGCCAAATCACAACAACAGTTATCTCACAGCGCTTTTCATAAAAGAGCAGGTCTAGACCGTACTCTATGATGTTATTTACAGAAGCCCAACAGTTCCCACCAAGAGCAAGCACTAGGCGACAGAGGCAAGGAAAAACTTCCTCTTAAGAGGCAGAAACCTCGAGCAGAACCATGGCTCAGGGTGGGCGGCCATCTGCCTCGACCGGTTGGGGTGAAGGAGAAAAAGAGAGAGAGAGAGAGGGCAGGAGAGGAACAGAGAGAAAAAGAGAGGGATGGAAGGAGAGAGAGAGGGCAAGAGAGGAACAGAGAGAAAGAGAGAGGGATGGAAGGAGAGAGAGAGGGGAGGGAGGCCGCCTACACAATATACACACAGAGGTACAGACAGTAAAGGTGATGTTGCTATAGACTAAATGAAAAATGGTACATATATATACAGTAATGTTTATGATAATAATTTTAATGTTAATGATTATAATAACAATAATAACAATAGGACTAGTAACAATAGTTGTAACAGAGGGTGTCGAGCAGGAACACGGAGGCAGCAGGTGACCCGCAGCCACAGATCCAGACTCCACAGCTCCAGAGCCAGAAACACCTGTAGGAAGTGATAGGAGGAGAGAGGAGAGGGACGAGAAAGCACAAGACTACCAGAAAGGGGAGAAGTCGAGTTTTAAGCCTACTCTTAAATGTGGAGATGGTGTCTGCCTCCTGAACCCAGACTGGAACCTGTTTCCACAGGAGAGGAGCTTGATAGCTGAACGCTCTGGCTCCTAGTCTACTTTTGGAGACTCTAGGAACCACAAGTAACCCTGCATTCTGGGAGCGCAGTGCTCTGGTGGGGTAGTAAGGTACTATGAGCTCTTTAAGATAAGATGGTGCCTGACCATTAAGAGCTTTGTAGGTAAGAAGAATGATTTTAAATTCTATTCTGGATTTTACTGGAAGCCAATGCTGAGAAGCTAAGACAGGAGAAATATGATCTCTTTTCCTGGTTCCTGTCAGAACACGTGCTGCAGTATTCTGGATCAGCTGAAGAGTCTTAATGGACTTTTTCGAGCAGCCTGATAATAAGGAATTGCAGTAATCCAGCCTAGAAGTAACAAATGCATGGACTAGTTTTTCTGCATCATTTTTAGACAGGATGTTCCTGATTTTCGCAATATTACGTAGGTGAAAAAAGGCGGTCCTTGAAATTTGCTTAATGTGAGACTTAAACGACATGTTAATGATTATAATAACAATAATAACAATAGGACTAGTAACAATAGTTGTAACAGAGGGTGTCGAGCAGGAACACGG
>NC_060153.1:1790945-1797821 GCF_021292245.1 Micropterus dolomieu | reverse complement strand
TGGGAGCGCAGTGCTCTGGTGGGGTAGTAAGGTACTATGAGCTCTTTAAGATAAGATGGTGCCTGACCATTAAGAGCTTTGTAGGTAAGAAGAATGATTTTAAATTCTATTCTGGATTTTACTGGAAGCCAATGCTGAGAAGCTAAAACAGGAGAAATATGATCTCTTTTCCTGGTTCCTGTCAGAACACGTGCTGCAGTATTCTGGATCAGCTGAAGAGTCTTAATGGACTTTTTCGAGCAGCCTGATAATAAGGAATTGCAGTAATCCAGCCTAGAAGTAACAAATGCATGGACTAGTTTTTCTGCATCATTTTTAGACAGGATGTTCCTGATTTTCGCAATATTACGTAGGTGAAAAAAGGCGGTCCTTGAAATTTGCTTAATGTGAGACTTAAACGACATGTCCTGATCAAAGATAACTCCAAGATTCCTCACGGTGGTGCTGGAGGCCAGGGCGAAGCCATCAAGGGAAACTATATCTTTAGACTTAACTTAAGTTCCCCTCTATCATTCATCGTCACTTGTTGAATGTTGGGGATGTATGGGAAGTGATGAGAAAGAGCATAGATGACAAAAACACAAACTTTAAACATATTCGGTTATCACACAAAGAAATCCGTTCCACATGGCTGAATGAATTTTCAAAATATCAGAGCCTTGTGAGATTTGTCATAAGCTAATGAAAGTTATTGTCTGTAAATAATCAGCATTGCATAATGTCAAACTTCTACAGTAAGTATATACAGCAGCTTATACAGCAGTACAGTGTGTGCATATTGTCTGACTGGCAGATTTACTATGTGCTGCCTATTAGGCCTTGATAAGAGATGGCTGCTGATGACTCAGACTGTGTGTGTTTGTGTATGTGTGTGTGTGTCTGTCTGTCAACGAGTGTGGGCAGTGTGTCACTGTCTATAGGTGTGCCCCCATGTCTGTATAAAGATTTCCCTCACTCACCCTCCTCATCTGTTCCTATTTCCCCTCTTTCTCTGTGTCTCTTTTACCCACTCTGTCACACTGCTGGTCTCAAAAGCACATAGACCACATAAACACATTTCACTCTCACTCTATTTTTGATCACATTCCAACCCAGTGACTTCAGGCCAGAAATGCGAAAGCTTATGTGTGTTTGTGTGTGTGTGTGTGTGTGTGTGTGTGTGTGTGTGTTGTGTGTGTGTGTGTGTGTGTGTGTGTGCGCCCATGACGTCAGCTGTTTGTTTGGTTCTGTGGCTGTGTCTGGGGCACCAGCTTGGTAGATAAGCAGGGTGGAAGTCTATGTGTGTGTTGCAGTGAAGAGAGGAGGGAAATGCCAGACATGAAAGACTGCATAAAAAAATTCTGTTGAAAGTCAGTGGAATGGGCTCTAAGGAGTGATGAGCTTGTCAACTTTATAGACTCTTCATTGTTGAGCATCTGATGATTGAGTGTATTCCTTTTTCTCAGTGTCTCCCTCACCCCAGCCGGAGGAAACTGCTGCATAATGATAACAGACTCTGAGACAATGGGTTCAATGGACGTAAATACACATACAATACACACACATTCATGCACAATACATACACACACATTGTGCTGCTGAAGTTCAGGGTTCATGGGTTCTGCGTGTGCTGCTGATAGTCTCCAGACCTTCTGAAATTATTTATCAAATATGGAACAATCCGGACATACCAGCCACATTTCTGAGCTCTTTTTTCCCTTAAAATGAAGCGTTAGAATAAAGAATTATCCTCCTCTCTCCTTCCCTCCCCCTGCCTGGACCTTGTCTGCCCAGTGATAAGGTCAGATTGGGTTTATTTTGGGCTGTTTGCAATACTGCAAAGAGCACCAAAGCCCTGAGGGTTTCCCTTAAAAGCATTTTGTTGTGTTTTGGAGAGGTTTGGTCCCTTACATCTGGCTCTATAACCTGGTCTCACTTTCTGAGAGGTTTGACCTTAACTGGTTGCATTACCTGCTACTGGTTTCTCTCTTCGATCAATAAAAACATCTGCTTATACATGGGCTAAATAAAACCACAAAGTATCTTTTGGAGCAGCCTCATTTTTAAGATTTCACAGAAAAATGTTTTGGGCTTATTAATTAGCTTCACTGTACAAGGCAACAGCATTTTCTGACTTAATTGAAAGTTTGGGTTACATGTGGCATTCGTTTATTCAGCTATCATTTTGTAATTTAAATAATAATAGAGTTTTGAGTTTCAAACATCACAGCAAATAGCATAATGATTTTACGTTTACACGATGATTTTACAATGAACTGGTGCTTAAGAAGCTTTAATATTGTGTAACAGTCCTGCTTGGCTGTTCAGGACTTGAAGTTATTCACGGCAAGATGGCTCCATCGTGTGTCAGTAGGCCTGCATTGCTGTTGAAGGGGGAAGCGTTTCATGAAGGGCACACATATCCCCACTAGAGGGCGCCCCATGATTTGTTATTGCCCGAAGCACGGTGCCATGAACCGGTGGAACGAGACCGGAAACAGTTTCAAAATGTACAGCATCATCTCTATGGTCGTGTACAAAATAAATAAATTAATTATTTTTATTTAGGGGGGGTATCTCTTTTTCTGTGCACTATTTGTTGGTATAAATGTCTTTTTTCCCCTATTAAATCATCTTTTATAATTTGAATGAGATAGCCATCCACCATTTTGTTTATTTGCAATATAATAATAATAATAATAATAATAATAACAATAATAATAATAATACATTAAAATACAAATGAAATATTAATGAAAAAGATACAACACAATTTATAAACACTGCATCTCGGAATCGTGATGCAGAGTTTATTTTGTAAAACTTAACCGGAAATCTTTGTCTTCTGGCTAGCTTGACTCTTCTACTGTCAACGTTTGTTGTGGCGAAACCTCCAAGCTGTCACATCAAGTGTCAGTCTGTCTCACTCGGCCCACTATCATGCCTTCCAGCGCCATACTTTAACGTTACTCATTGAAATCCATCAATAATTAAGTTTCTGTTTTGGGACTCTGTGAGTGCTGAAGATGTTTCTTTAAACGGAGCTTGGTGGTCGTGCGGGCTGAAGAGAGGATTATCATTTCCTGACAGAGAATCTGACACTTAACGTTAACCGCCTGGCTGTTGGTTGGCGTGGTGTTTTTGTTCAACTGCGACAGACTTCACATCATAACGAGGTAAGTTTAGGACACAGAGTTCAACAGTAGCCCAACTCATGTCTGATGTACTCGCTTAGTAACTTTAGCTGTTAAACCAACATTTTTCGTCTTTGGAATGCTTTTGTCAGTTGATTAATTACCTGCTGCGGTGATGGACTAATTAACTGTTACCGTTAAACAGTCGTGCAGCGTTATAGCCTTAACTTAGCTGATAACGTAAAGAAATTACACATTTCACAATTGGCTTAATGTTACATGTTAACAGTGCTAAATTATACAGTAAAGTTATATTACATTATTGGGCTGATAAACATATAACGTTAACGTTACTTTAAATTGCTTCAACTAGTAATTACTACAGGCATTAACTGTAGCTAGGTTAGGATTTTTGTTTATTTTCAAAGCTGGGTGAAGTTAAACAAAATAACTGCTACGTTAAACACATTTACTTGCGTTAAAATATTTTAAGTAACGTTAGGGTTTAACTTACTTGCTAACGTTAGCTAACAGTGGTGGGATGTAACGTTAACTAGCTAAGGTTACACTTACTCAAGTACTGTTCATAAGTACAATTTTGAGGTACTTGTACTCGCTTTGTACTTTTACTCCATTACATTTATGGGGCAAATATAATTACCTTACAAATTATAATCCACTAATAAATTAATGTATGTTGTAGTATTACATGCAACTGTCATGTGACCAACAAGAGTGGACTGTCAGTTAATTTCGTAATTGCTGAACTTTCTGAAAGTAGAGGAAAACTAATAAAAGCCCATTTTCTCTCTAGATTGGCTGTATGGGTAAGGGGATCCCAAAGGGCATGCAGGGGGTGTCTCTTGAAAAGGGATGTGTAACTTCCTCCAATATTCAGTAATTTACAGCAAGTTTGTAGTATTCAGCAGCAAAAGTTAATTTGAGACTAGGCTTTCTTAGTCTGGCCCTGCGATGGACTGGCGACCTGTGTGTACCCCGCCTTTAGCCCGATGTCAGCTGGGATTGGCTCCAGCCCCCCCATGTAAAACAATAAACATAACCTTTTGAACTGTTGTATCAAACTTATCTTAAATATAATTTTCATTTAGTCCCTCAACAGGTTTGATGTGCTTCATTTTCTGTTTGTTTGTAACAGCGTTGTTCGTTGTTTTCAATTGAACTATATTTTGATATGCTGTTCTTTGTCTCATTTAAAGATTAAAACGTAAATAGTTTTTCTCAATAAATTTCTCACAAAATGATATCTGAAAGAAATTAAGAAAATTAGAGTTGTATCATACTTTATAATTATCTTCACGTAAGCAGATACTATTTCAGAATATTAAAAAAGTAAAAATGATTATTTCTATTTTATCCATTTTATTTTATGAAAGGATCATTTCTGTATTTTTAAACTTGATCGTCTCGATTTTCACGTATTTTGGTGTCGAAATGTTGTGGAATCCTTGCGTCTGTACATCCACAAAAAGTGCTTCTGGCTCAGACTGGTGTCTACCAACATAATGGATAGTATCCCTACGAGTGACTGGGGGTGACACCCCTCGCTCAAGGACAATTCTCACCGTGAAATATAGTGAGAGGCGAGTTGTTGCAGGAAACTACAGTGGAAACGAGGGAAAGGAGTTTGTTGCCTACAAAGAGGAGATGCTAGCAAGATTTATTCCCTAACATTACTGCAACACAACAGACTTCTCTCCCCAGCTCTGATTCACGTTTCCACCGTCGTCTTCCTTCATTTCAACACTAAATATATGAAAATAGGGACCAGATTTTAAAAATACCCAAAATATCTTTTAACTCATTCATATTACTAAAAGAAGGATATAGCAGTAACAAACTGTAAACCATTTATAAAATAAAAATTGTAAGAGAGTCAAGAAGGCTGTAAGATAAAGATGTGTGTTGAGGACGGATAGAGGTTATTTTGCCTGCCTGAGATAGTAATGCAGGGATGCTTAGCTGAAAGGCCCAGACAACAAAGGCTCTGCAGCAGTGGAACTTATTTGTAGAGGATCTCAGGCTTGTTCTTACTCCAGTCCTCCTGTAAGGCCTAATAAGCATATGCAGCATGGAAGAGAGTAAGCATCTGGTTCACATTGATATACACAGACCTTATTATGTAGCTGCTTAGCTAAATAACCGTAGCTTGTGTTTTCCCCTTCTACTTTACAAAGAGCTTGGGGTAATTTGTCTAAAGTAGTGCACACAGATGACTCATCAGCTCTGTATGCCTGAGTCATAATTCACTGGCACTGTCCTAAAGTTAGCCACAGTATTCAACCAGTTGCCAGTCCATTTAGGATTGATTGGGTTATTATTCTCTGCATTCCTTTCTTTGCCAGCTCCTTCCCACTGTATTTACTTTTTTCTTTCCATAGCCTTTCATTCCTGTGCTTTCTCTCTCCCTTTTTTTCTGCACTTTTCCACTCATTGAGTGAACTCCCTTGCTGGTTTTTAAACCCACAAGAGAGTTTTACACATTTTCGCCCTTGTGAATTCAAACACAGATTTCTCACACAATTCAAATTTCTCACATTCCCCTTTGTCATTTGAACCCTTTGTCCACCATTCATCCTGTCATCTTTGTTGTGCTGCTGATCTTTCTCTCCACCCTCCGAGTGCCTTTGTCCCTGTCTGCTCTAGCTCTTTCTCTCTCTTTTTTTCTCCTATTACCTCTATGCTCTTGTCATTTTTTTTCTTCTTTGTCTGTGCACTGCTAGTGTCAGTGGTCTAGATACTGGACCAGTCACAGTGCCCTGCCCTGCCCTGCTCTGCCCAGCCTAGCCCTAAGCAAACACCACCACTACATCCCGATCCTCTGCTCCCTCAGATTTAGATCCAGTGCACATGCCTGGCTGTGGCTTATTGGGCTCACACATGTGTGTTTTGTTTTAGATAGCACAGTTTTACACTGCTGTTGTCACCGGAGTGGGTCCAGATTGCATTAACCAGTACTCATATGCCCAGAAGAATTTCACTTTCATTTGTTTATAAATCCTGTAAGGGGATGTGAGAAATAAAAGGGTGGAATGTGGTAGCTCACTGGTGTTCGGGAGACAGTTTCACTCTCGAGATTTGCTTCTAATTCACTTCCTGTGGACAGAGCACTGAAAATACCTTGCACGAAGAGTTTCATTTAGACAAATTCATCTTAAGTTACTGCCAGATGTGATGTGTGTCTCTGCTGGTGTCATGATACTGGCTGGTTAATTCTCCCAAGAGAATCACTCCAAGTGTAGCTGTAATGTCACAAGATTTAAATGCAATTTTAGCAGCTTGTGCTCTCTACTCTGAATGAACAGCACCTTTTGTGTCTTTCTGCACATGAAGTGAAACAGGTTTCCCTTTTATCTATCAGGGGATGTTCCTGTCCCACCGACATTTGCCTATTGACTTTACAGACCTTAAAGTCTCATAGACCAGACACAGAGTAGTTCAATGCAAGAGTGACCACGGTAAAAAAACAAACATATCCTCTCTATACAGACCTTCCTTGGAAGAACAAGGCTCTTGAAATTGAAAACCTCTTGAAATCTTTATAATGTCTTTCCATTCCAGGACAAACAAAGGCTTTAGAGTATGAATGGTCAATCATAGAATATTATTTAGTTTTGAGCGAGGGGTTATGATGATTAGCTAGATGCAAAGAGGATACAGCTACAGAAGGATGTAGGATTAGATCAAACATTTCTACAGTATTGTAGTGAAGAAACTGGTCAAGGATGAGGACGTGAAATAAGAC
>NC_060153.1:1777922-1790845 GCF_021292245.1 Micropterus dolomieu | reverse complement strand
CCGACATTTGCCTATTGACTTTACAGACCTTAAAGTCTCATAGACCAGACACAGAGTAGTTCAATGCAAGAGTGACCACGGTAAAAAAACAAACATATCCTCTCTATACAGACCTTCCTTGGAAGAACAAGGCTCTTGAAATTGAAAACCTCTTGAAATCTTTATAATGTCTTTCCATTCCAGGACAAACAAAGGCTTTAGAGTATGAATGGTCAATCATAGAATATTATTTAGTTTTGAGCGAGGGGTTATGATGATTAGCTAGATGCAAAGAGGATACAGCTACAGAAGGATGTAGGATTAGATCAAACATTTCTACAGTATTGTAGTGAAGAAACTGGTCAAGGATGAGGACGTGAAATAAGACAAAGACGAAGGGCGGGGGGGGGGCAGAATTGGTCTGCTTTAATAAGGAGGGGGTTGGTATGTTCAGCAGGGGAAAAGTGCTGAGCTAGGCTGTGCTGAGATGCCACTGGAAGGGGGATTTGAGGGAATTATCGTACAAACTGCTCCTTTCTCTACACTCTTAGCTAAAGCCTCTTGACGTGCTATGAAGCAAGAAAGGCTAATTGTGTGAAAAGAGTTACTCTACAGCAACTGTTACTGTGGAGTCTAAATATTTGTGACCCTAGTTGCTGTTTGTTTGTTTTGTGTTCACGATAAGATCTGCATGTTGTAATTAAAAAAAAAAAAAAAAAACACGTTTTGGTCTATCTTTGAGAACTGAGGTTTGTGTCTGAGAGCAGTGTTAAATATCTCATCCTCCACAGTTCAGTAGCCATATCCTTTTTTTAATCCTTGTTTAATCAAATGGCTGCTCGTAATGATAATTCTGCCATCGCCCTTGTTGAAAAATCTCTCAGGATATGAGCGTCAGCAGCTAATATTCAAAATGAAAATGTAAGACCTCATTTACATAAACAGCCTGGTGGTTTTATAGACACGAGAGGGAGAGTTACAATAAACACACACATTTACAGCTGAAAACAGCTGCTGCTTCTTGCTGTTATCACTGTACCAATGCAGCGTTTTTGTCCTTTAAAGTTTAACTGATAAGGAGTTTGCTGTGGGAAAATGTTTCTTAAGACAAGTGGCGTAATATGCAGCTTCAGGGTTTAAGACATTTTTACCCAAGTGTTTTGGAAAATAAGACCTCACTTATGGATTGTTTGCAGCTGCTGCAGAAATATTAGTTCCGATATGATGTTGTGCACTTATTATTTACAGTGAACAGAGCAGGCCTGTCAGCTGTCATTGGCAACCACAGCAGTGGACTGCTGTTATGCGTAAACACGTGTGATGTTGCTATTATTGGCTGTTGACAACATCGACACGGTTTGGTGATGTTCCGACCTCTTTACTCTTTTCAGTCTGTCTGCTCAATTTTTTATGTAAGACTGGAAATCCTCCTCACTCACTCTGTATACAACAGTAGCATGCACAGAACCAGTGGAGGATGATGCAATTGAAGAAAAAGATGTGACTAATCGATGTAGTAATGTTGAGCATGTGTAGTGAGAAAGGCTTTAGTGGAAAGATATCTCAGTTGTGCATGAGTGTTATAGTCTCCACTGAGCAAGATGATCAAATTTAGCTAAATTGAGCCTTCACACCCTTTTTTGGGAGTGGAGGTTTCTCTGTGCGTGTGTGCTGACTTCCTGTCTCTGTCTGTTGGGTACAAACAGCCACAGCTTCCCTTTCTGACATCTTCTGCCGCTCTTTTCAGCAGCATTAGTTAGTTGCTGCTCTGTTGTGGTCCTGTCCCCAGCTAATGATATCAGAAGGCTAATCAACCAGGTTAGTTCTTTTAAGACCAGAAGTCTCTTTTAATGGAGAGGAAGCACCGTAGGATGTAGGATTTACACACTGTAAAGTTACAAGACTGGATTTAAAAACTCTAAAGGTTAGTAGATTTTTTTTTTTTTTATGCTGTGGAGTCAAATAAATAGACACTCTAACTACAGCTACAGAGCTGAATGACGGCCAATTGAGGGGATATACTAAAGTTTAGATCTTTTAAAATCAGGTTACTTTCCAACATCTCACTTTTGATGGCCAATTTGTCTTGCAACTTATGTTGCATAAATGTATCAGAAGTCAGCCAGAAAATCCAAGATGTCAAAATGTTACATTCTTTGTGATGATGAGTCTGTGTGTGTTCAATGATGTTACAATGTCATGGCATCAACCTTACATAGCCACAACACTAGGATGTGCTACAAGCTACTGTATGTAACTAGTCTGTAATTAAAAAAAATAAAAATAAACTTGTTTGGATGGATGGCATTCAGCAGGAAAGACAGCTGATTTTGGTGTCAAATATGTGGACCCTTGTCTTATAGCATTCTTGAAATAGTAAAATACTGTAAAAATGGAACAGTTAAATGCAGATATTGCAAACTGTTATTTTTTTCTATATTCTGCTGCATTTTGTGGGGACAGAATGGGTATAAATATTTGTAATCACATATAAGAGGCCACTCTTTACTGTAAGTGTAGAGACAGCAGTGCTTAGAAGGCTTTATACAAATGCTCTGTGAATTTATAAAGAACATGAATCTTACAACAATAATACCAAAAGAGCAATATCTATCATATCTGATGGTCTATTTTCTTCAAATTATTTTAAGGGGTAAAGTTTGCTTGCCACAGGAGTCGGCACAGCAAACAGTTAAGCTTGTGAGCTGCAGTTTATGGTAATCGTTTACATTGTAAGAACACAACACACTAACCAATCAGATCGCTCACCCTAAGATGCCTGTTACGTAATGATTGTGATGGCAGCATTTCTGAACGTTAAACTGCCGGATACTTTCTAACAAACGTGACCATAGTGTAGTGCAGCTGAATTCAGGTCTCTGCTCTCGACATCTTCATCAGCCGCTGTGAAACTGTAAGACTTTCTCAAGCTCTTTTCTCTCTATAAGCATGGTGGGTCAGTTAAGGTATGCTGCATTTATGTGTGTTTTTGTCTCTCTCAATTGTTGTTTTGAACGCTAGTATGTACTCTGAATGTGTCTGACAGTGTCAGTCTTTGTTCATTAAGCTTGTGCACTGTTCATATGCATTTGTTTTGGTGTTTTATTTATGCTCTGCAAGTCGCAGTTAGTGTTTGAGCAGCAGGGTAGCCCCTGTAGATTAGTTGGATTACAGACTACCAAGATTAACCACGAGAGCATCTGTCAGACTTTCTGTTAGTATTACAACTCTACCACTACTACATAAACTGCTACTGTACCACTACTATTACTGCTACTGCATCTTTTACTGTACTGGTACTAATACTCCTGCTTCTGCATCTGGTACAATTACCACTGCTACTTAAACTAATATACGACTATTATCTGTAACTTGCTGTTACTGGCACTGTTACTACCACAATGTTAAGTAGTACTGTAACCACTATTGATGTTACTGCAGCTTCAACATTTCCACTAATTGTGCTTCTTTTGCTACTGAGTTACTTACTGACTTTTAGTAGCAGTTTAGCTACTGTATCTCCCACTGCTACTAATTAACATGCTCTTTGTACTATGTAATAGGGGTTGAACATCATTACTTTTAAAGAAAGATTGATTCTGCCCCATATGTGAATGCATGAATGCATAATTAAAAACAGTGTTTCCAGTAGACTTCACTTTCTGAAATTGTTTATCACATTGGCCCACAATAGTATTGTGCTTTAAGTGTTACGGTATACTGTACATCATAGAAACAATGTATTAGGTCCTGTCTCCTTCATATAGCAACAGTACCAAGTTGGGGCTGCTGGCCACAGCTGTATGGGCAGAGGTTCCTCTGGCTGCATCGGTACATCAAATGGCAATAATGTGCTTAACCCCACAGGCCAAAATTATGTCTCACACCTTTTCTGTCTTGCTGCATACATCCACGTTGACTCTAAAGCTCGCATACACAAGATGAGACTTATAAAGGCCTTGATAAAGGCCCATCTTTGCGTTGAAATGAGCATGCGCACACTTTCCTGTTGTACGTTCATTTGATAAATGAGGGCTGGTGTGTATATATGGCACTGAACTGACCACCTCCTGCCAGCCTGTACTGATCAAAGGCATTATGCAATTTAAGAAGCTACGTAAAATATTGATTAATCATGTCTCATTGTTTTTCTGTCTTTGTCTTTTAGTCATGTCTCGTAGGAGCTCTCGCCTGGTGTCTGGTGGCTACTATAATTCAGATGAAGAATCTGATTCGAGTAGTGTGACAAACATATCCTACCGTGAAAACCCTGTCAAGTACGTAACTCTGACTGTGTGTGTGGATTCCAAGCAAACTTTTTTTTGCAAACTGTAATGTTAGGCAATATTTGTCCTTTGTCCTATACCAACCCCCCTTTTTTTTGTGTGTGTGTTGTTTTGTTTATCATCATCAGGGTTTTCAAGAAGAAGGCAGGGACCCGCAAGGCCGGCTCTCGTACCCCCAGTAGAGCCAATAGCAATGCTATTTCTGCTAGTGCCAAGCCGCCCATCACTGCAAGCCAGTATGATGGTAAAAACAATACACCATCCCATCAGTGCAAGAGCAATAATGACATAATATCCTGAAACAATTTGCCTTCAACAACATTTTTGAGAGAGAAAAAAACTACTAAACATTCACTGTTCCAGAATCTCACATGTGAGGCTTGGCTTCTTTTTGCTTTTTTATACCAATGTAAACTGAATCCTAATTTTGAGTATTGGACTGTTGGTTGGACAAAAAACCAACAGTCAACGTGAAGATGTCACAATGAGCTAGCTAAAATTGAGATATGAAGTTTTTATTATCATTTTATAGTTTAAAGAAGTGGTTCCAAAACTGTTTAGTTCATGATCCCTTCTAACAAACCAGTCCCTACTTACAACCCCTCGTCACTGGTTACATGTGACCAGTTCAACTTAAGAGGCCTGAAGAGGTAAAGGTTAGAGGGACAATTACAAAATTAACTACTAATTAATTATATAATATATAATATATAATTAATTACTAATTATTCACAGCTGCTCACTATTTCTGTCTCTCCTCATCTCCCTTCTACCTCTTAGGCTTGAGTCCTTCTCCCGCGAGCAGTCAGACCGAGCCAACCATGAGGACCGTACCCTACATTTCCACCATGGCCACCCCTCGGCCTGCACTGACCCCATCATCAGCCCGGAGTCAGACGCCCACCTGCTGCCCCTCAGTATCTCCAGAGAAGAGCAGCAGCTCAAGCAGACCAGAATCACACCTCAGGCCCAGTCTCAAGGAACAGAGCCAGAGCACTGTGGACAGCTCAGGGTACTCATCCTCTGAGGGTACGCACAGGAAGCCCACATCCGCCGCCACCAGCAGCGGCAGAAGGATCAGTGGGGCTCCCAGTTCTGGATATGGCAGCAGAATCAGCAGTGCCTTCTTTAGTCTGATGGGTGAGTATGGGTGAGTGTGTGTTTGTATATGTGTGTCTGTGTATTACTATGTGATAATCACATTGTTTCCTATGTTTTGTGCAGACTCAATCTCATTGATGGCCATCGCAGTACAGTCAAAAATAATGCACCTGACATCTTTAGGTATGGTGTTGGTGTACATGTTTGTCTTTTTTATGTGTGTGTGTGTGTGTGTGTGTGTGTGTGTGTGTATGTATATGAACAGTTTGTACACACGTGCTTGTGTTTCTAGCATTGTTAAGTGGATTTATACAGCATGTGTTCACATTTCCATGAGTTAATTTTTATAGAGCTTTCTCGTGCTTGTAGGTTTGTGTTTTCACAATCGATGCATGTGATTTATCTCTAGCTTATCAAAATCGCTGCAAATAACCTTTTCTTCTTGTGCCTGCAGCTAATACTTCATTCAGCAGTCACACGAAGAAGGCTTGTGGTCTGCTTATCCTTCTCCTCATCATACTTATATGTAAGTGACAAAAACATTCAACAGACGTTTGCGTGTCATTTGGCCAATTTTTCAGTCACAACTTGGAGACACCTCATCATCCCCTGGAACATCTAGTTTGGTCATGCTGTGCCCTAAATGCTGAAGTCTTGTTTCCCATGTTTCTTTGTCTGCAGGAGACAATTTAAAGGTTTTTATTATCACTTTGGAGAAGTCACACAGGTGCTAAAAGAAAATCAAAAATTTTTCAACTTTTCTTGATTGCTTGCAATTGATAAATCTATATCAATCTATAAACATGTGTATTTTTGAAAGCATTCTTGCTTTACAGCATTTTTCCACACTTGCCTAAAATGTTTGCACATTACTGTACTTTTCTGAAGACATCTTAGTACAAGGTAGATGTATTCATTATATGTAATCTTAGTTTAGTGGTTAGCAGAGGTGGTAGCGTCCACCCCAGAATGAGTGTGTTCGACTTGCACGGCAGCACTGCTTGGTCTCCTCTGCTTTTGTGTTGAGTTTTTCCTCACACGTCTCCACCTCAGTGTGACTGAATGAGTCACAGTAAATGTCAGTCATGGGTGATGGGTGATGTTTACTTTGTGTGTCTCTGTTTCTAAGTGATGTTCTTAAAGCTGGGGTAGGCACCGTTAGAGAAACTAGCAAGAGACAGACAGTAGTGATATGCAGATCGATACTAAAGTATCGATATTTCTGATACCAACATTTCCTGCTCTAGGATCGATATCTGAACAGTCATTTGGAATGAGTGTGTGTTTTTTATCATAAATATCTTTACCAGGATGGTCTAATTATACTTGGGTTGTTAGGGACTACTTCTCCTTCCACCTCCTTTGTTACACATCTGACATCTGAGATTAAGTCACAATAATAGGATGATGTTATGAAGCAGCAGTTCTGAGCAATATTTTTATAATATTATTTATTTTTATTTTAATAATTGGTATCGCACATCACTAACAGATTTTAAAAGTATCCAGCCAAAAGAAATCCTCCCCATCCCTTCTCCAAAGCCGCTCTCCCAAACACATTTTCATGTGCAGTGAGTGATCGGGCACGAATCAGAGGCCAAAGAATCATTTCGGACTGTAATGATTTTTTTTTTTTATTTGATTTATTAATTGATGTCTGGATGTGAAGAGAATTACAATAAATATAACCGAACAGCTTCTGGAATAAATTGCCTACCCTATCTTTAAGACATCATTCCTCCTGTTTTCTCCAGGTATTTGGTTCCTCCTTCCCTTACTGACCTCTCTCATCTCCCGCATGATGGTCACAAAACCCCTGTCTCAGACAAAACCCGAGAGTCAACCTGTTATCCGTGCCATTCCTTCACCTCAGCTCAACACCGTGCATCCTACACCTGTGGTGGTAGGGCAGATTATCTTCGTCTCGCTGGTTATGTGTGTGGATTGATGAATCGATTACCGTGGGTTATTGCAAATGTTTCTTACACTCTCCAAGTAACTTTGATCCTCAGATTTCTTCCATTTTGTTTAATGTGTCAATTTCTTTGTTTACATTTTGCAGGACTGTACATGAACAATGTAGTATTTATTTCCTAGTCCACATTTGCTAATTTAATGGAGGGACATTAAAGAAGCAAAACTGTAAGATTGTGCAAGAATACCCAGCAGAATTAATAGAGAACTGGCATCAAACATTCAGTTGGAAGAGAAGGGAGCATACATCCATTTGCTTGAGAGAAATTTTTTTTTGCCTCGATGTATTAAGAGTCATGTTTTTTTCCCTCTAGGATCCAGCCATTGTGTCTGCTGTAGTAGAAGCAAAGATGCAGCATCTTATGGTAAGACACAAATGGTCTGCAAATTATTGAAAAAATATGAGAAAATTGTAAGGTGTAATATATTAGACCAACCAGCTTCCCTTTGTAACAAAATGAAGTAATGAAAGGAAAGTGGTAAAACAATTTTGAGGCCTCTTAAATCTAAGTCCATGTTTTTGAAGTGTAAGCTGGATCTGTGTTTGTTGCAGGAGGAGCTGCAACTGAAGCAGAACGAGCTACAGCTGAAACAAGAACGCTTTCTCTCCCAGGTAAGGAGCTCTCGCTCTCTGATTCTGCCGGTTTCTTTCTCTTTTATTCTCTTTGTCTTCTGCCATTCCTTTCTTCTTGTAGTTAACAAAGTTGCTCAGTGTGTGGTGAAAAGTCCTGCCTGGTGAGGCCAGGATAGACGCCAGGTTGGGAGTGTCAGCAGGGTCAAAACCCAGCTGTGTAGAGTAACATCTAGTGGTGGTGATGGGGAACTGCATAGACTCTGGCAGTGCAAACCTGCCAATCCTGAACCGTTCATCAAAGATATCAAAGCTATAATTCCTGTTTTAAATGCATTTTGTAACCTTTAAACGTTTGAAGTTTTAATCTTTTTTTATTTTTATGTGAAAAAAGTATCCGATTTTGTAGGGGATCATGATACAAAATCAATTTTGTCCAAGCTATATCAGCCATTGTTAAAGGATTTTAAAAGCTCACAAATACATGAGGAATTGATTAATTTAGCTGTCTGTAAGTGTAGTGTCAGAATTCTAATGGAAGACTACAATAAAGCACAAAATCATATATAACTAAATGTTTCTTACATGGAGTTCCACACCTATTTACTTGTGGATTGTTGGCATGAAATGTTTGAGTCTTTTTTGTTACCTCTATTTATGAGTCTTTGTTTCCTCTAGAATCCCTCCGTTGTGTCTGCTGCTGTAGAAGCAAAGATGCAGCGTGTTATGGTAAGATACAAATGGTCTGCAAATTACTGAAACATGTAAAAAAAACTAAGGTGTGATATATTAGCTCCAGCAGGTTCACTTTGTATGAGCCTGCTCAATATAACAAAATAAAGAAAGTGATGAAATTAAGGGGCTAAAATAACTTTGATGCCTCAGATTTTCAGGCTGCACCATATGGTAAAAAAAATCATATTGCGATTATCTTGACAGATATTACGATTTTTGATATGATTCAAGACTTGTGGGAAATATACGTTTTGCATTACAGTTATATATAAAATATCAAAAGCATGATGAAGTAACATTTGTTGGGGTACTTTACCAACAAACATTATTTTCTTACATCTAGATAACAAGATTTGTTGGCTGGGGCGTCTCTGCAGCACTGCATTACTTCATTATAATGCTGTTTTGTGACACAATTTACCTTTTATCAAAAAATTGCAGCTGGATATTGCATTTGGCCATATTGCTATTTCGATAATATTACAATTAATTGTTCATCCCAAATCATGTGAATCTAAGTTTGTGTGTTTTGACAGTAACCTTTATCTGTTTATTGCAGGAGGAGCTGCAGCTGAAGCAGAACGACCTACAGTTAAAACAGGAACGCCTTCTCTCCCAGGTAAGGGGCTCTCGCTCTCTGTTTCTGTCAGTTTCTTTCTCTGTTATGATCTATGTCTTCTGCCATTCCTTTCTTCTTGTAGTTAACAAAGTTGCTCAGTGTGTAGTGAAAAGTCCTGCCTGGCGAGACAAGGATAGAAGCCAGGATGGAAGTAACAACAGGGTTAAAACCCAGCTGTGTAGAGTAACATCTAGCGGTGGTGATGGGGAACTGCAGAGACTTACAGGCAGATTTTCTACATAAATTTGTGACTTTATTATTTTTTATTGTTTAACTTACTTAAAGTACTCTGGAAATGCAAACCCTTTACAATCCTGAACAGTTATCTAGCTTGCTGTTGCAGACATCAACTGTTATTTGCAGACTGAGCATCTACTCTGTTTAGAAACCTGGCTTGAGAGCGTGTATGAGAGTGAAACTTGGGCTTCCAAGTGGTCACTTCCCATCAGTTATGTAATGTTTAATTAGACCCATGATGCATCTAGAAGACTCAACACAGGTTCCCACGGCTCCTTAAAAAGTCTTAAAAGGTCTTAAAATGTTATCAGGGAAATTAAGATCTTAAACTGTCTTAAACCGCAAATTTGCTGTAGGTAGTAAATTTGCCAATGGTGCGTTTAAGGCTGGTGGGAAAATTGTCGCCTAAAACACCTTTGAGTGTGTATTTGTATGATTTTTTTTTTTTTTTTGTATTTGACAATGCCAGAGCCCTGCCATTAATATAACTCATATGTTACGTGTACGTTAGCTGCAGACGTCTGGCTGCGTGTCATGTTCCATTATCGTCAGTCGTGGCTGTAAGACTGGGAGAGGCAAGTTAAAGTGGTTGGAGGAAGATCTGATCAATCTGTCTAGCTCAAACAGCTATTCATCACATCCTCCTTCCATTTGCGCAAGTCCAAAAAATGATCTATAACTACAGGTTAAAGTAGCTTTCTAAAGTGTCTTTCAAAGTGCACATTAGAATAGCTTGAAATTTCAGTGTTTTCCCATAGTTTTATGTGAGCTTTAGAGGAATGTTTTGGTGGTAGTCATGGTCAGGTGGTAGTCAGGGGTTAGGGATTACGTTGTACAGTGACAAATGTAATTTTACATCATCTTGGGCAATTATATTTACCATATCTCTGAACAAATAGTTGGAAAAGCTAGAGCAGATAATAAATAACCAATAGCCAAAGATCAGTCTACTGGGGAGGAACTATAACCTTTAGATTTGGGGAAAGTAATTTGGTTGGTTATGATGCTCTCCACAGTAATTAGACATTTATGGCACAGCATGTTTTGGGCATCACCCCCTAAAACCCTGTTAATATGACCTCAGAATCATTATACGATTGTTCATGTTTGCCTTTTGTGTCTTGATTTTACAGCTTTTGACATTTATCTGTAGACATTAATATAAAAAATAGGCAACATGAGAAACCTCCTCCCTTCTGAGGTGGATTTTATTTGCACATTAAAATCCCAAAAGAAACGTCTCCTCATTAGCTTAAAAGGACTAGTTTGCATCACTAATTTGCTTTACTAAGCTCAGCTCCTCCAGTCACCACCCTAACAACCACTTTTTCAGACTCATCTGAAAAATTATTTAGATTGAATCAGTCTGTACAGGACAGAAATGTTTGTACCTGATGTTCTCAACATTGGACAGGTAGGCAGTAATAAAATACAGCTACCAGTTACTTTCTATAAATTGAGCTAAAGTTACATAGAGCCATAAAACGTAGCCTGCTGTAATGTTATAAGCTTCCCTGCTCAGCTGCGCAGTCTGAAGAGGAGGGGCGACGTTAGCTAGTGCAAACCGGCTTCACTTTTCCAGTGAAGCCGGACGTTTCTTGGTCTTGAGAAGCTGACATGCTGTTTTTCACATTTACTTCTAGAATATTTTCCTCTGCTCGCTGTCACAGTCACTTTCTGCCACTCGGACAATCAAACACTCGCTACGCACCTCTTGATTCCTTACAGGAGTTACGCTGCTCTTATAACAGCATCTGTCACGTAGATGTTTTATATAGAACGAGGAGAAGAAGCTAGCCAAGCATTGAGTGTTGCCAGATCCTGCTGATGAATTCCAGCCCAAAAACTGCTCAAAAACCGCCAAAACACACACAAAACCGCCCAAAACATGTTATCAGTATTTATGCCAGTATTTTAACTTGCACGTTTCCTTACCTACGTTACATTACATTTACATGGCCTACATACTTTACATACAAGAAATAAACCGTTTTAGGTGCATTAGCGCCACCTGCTGGACTGGAGTGTTGCCCTCCTCATAATTTCTTTTTTTATATAATTTTTTTTTAAACCTGTCCTGCCCAGCAGCCTGGTATAGAGTATAATGACCTGGATACCATATTGTGCCAGACAGATTTTACTTTAACAAGAGAGTATTAAAATACTCCTTTGTCTGTTTTATTATTTATTTAATTATGTATTGATTTGTCACCGGGCCGGACAGGGGGGCAGACACGGGGATGGGGGGGCACAAACAGACAGCACAGAGAAAGGACAAGACCTGCAAGAGAAGGGGGATGGAAGGTGGGGACAACAGGGAAAAGCTGTGGGAAACACCAATTGCAGAAAGCAACGAAACCTGCAATAGAACAGAGAGGGGAGCTTGGGGAGGAGAAAAACAACAACAACAAACAAACACAAACAAAAACAAACAATAAAAATAATAATAATAGTAAAAGACAACCAGCCGAACAGCAGCAATAAACAGCTGACATATTAAGACAACTAATAGAACAATGAAAACAAGAAACAGTCACACACACTAAATAAGCAACACAACACAGCCACGAGAGCTGGAATAATAATTAATTTAAATAAGTAACTGAAAGAAAGGCATCAGGAATAGTTCTACAAGGGACAACCTAAGTTTGTTTGTGTCTGTGTGTGTGTGGGTGAATGTGTCTGTATGTGTGTGTGTGTGTGTGCGCATAAGCCTGTTAAAGAATGTAGTTGTTAGTGAGAGTGGGACGCCACGACTGTAACAGGCAGGCAAGAACCCCAGTAGCCAATAGGGGTGGGAGAAAGAAAAAGAATAAATAAAAAAAATAAACGCAGAAGACCCCGACCCAAATGCCAGTTGACAACATAATGCCGACGGAACGCAAAAAGCGTAACCCGCGGAAGAGCGGCGCCCGGACCGACTGCGGCGCGCACACAACATAGACCAGTGCCCCCCCACCCCCCACCCAGCACCCCACTGCCGCGCAGCAAACAACCAAAAATGCCCAAATGACACCCAATGCCCAGCAGCCCCCCGCGAATCCCGCGTGCGAGGTCGGGCAAACGAGAGAGAGCAAACGGAACAACACGACAGCAAAAGCCAGCGGAGAGAAACACCAGCAGCAAGTCCCAGCCCGGCAGCAAACGCGCCGCACAGGTCACCGTGCACCCGCCAATAAAAGTCTGCCGTCCCCCCAACCGCCAGAAAAAACTAAGGCCGCCGGCGCCAGCCGACATCCCCCATGCCCAGCGCGCCCCCCGGCCGCCATGCAACAGCAGCCAAACCAGCAACGAGGCAAAATCAACTAGCTCAGCTGCATGCTACCAACAACCCACCCACCCGTCAAGGGCCGAGAACTCCAGGCACAAACCCAGAACAAACCGGAGCACAGCCCTGCCCCGCACCCACACTGCACATCCC
>NC_060153.1:1776595-1777902 GCF_021292245.1 Micropterus dolomieu | reverse complement strand
GCGCGCCCCCCGGCCGCCATGCAACACCAGCCAAACCAGCAACGAGGCAAAATCAACTAGCTCAGCTGCATGCCACCAACAACCCACCCACCCGTCAAACCAGAGCACAGCCCTGCCCCGCACCCACACTGCACATCCCGAAAACTAACTATATACCTCAGTATCCAGAGGGGTCCAACGACTGGCCGACATTGAAATGGGGAGGCACGGATCCGAGGCCAACGAATCAAAACAGGGACGCAAACAGGTCCCTCCAAGCCAACGAGGAGATGCCCCCCCCGGACTCCAATGCACAAACTAAACGCCCAGCAGCCATCCAGAGACCCTGCCCAGGGAAAAAGTATAATGCATCAAGATGCATTGACAATCGCCCCACAATCCCACCGCAGCCCACCAAACCGCAATTGGATCAACCCGCGCAGAGACCCCCACCCCCAGAAGCCAGGACACCCTGCGACCCCCCAAAGCGCAAAGGACCCCAGACCGCATGTCCAGGGGGAAGCTGTACCCCGCCCCAAGGAAGAACAGCAGAAAGCCGTGCCGGGAAGCTCCCTGCCGCCAGGGAGCGATAACGCGGGAGAACCAGGCCAACGGTCCCCCAGCCCAGCCAAAGGCATCCCTCCCTACAGTGCAGGCAGTGACAGCAGCCCCCGAGGCCGATCTCATCCCCAGACAGGGGCCCAGCCCCCCCAGTCAAGCACCCCCAAGGAGGAGCACCAAAACCTACCCCGACAACACCGGTCATGCGCCCCAGAGACTCCCGATTGCCCCCACCGTGAGAGAGCTGGCAGGGGGAAGCAGCGGGAGCCTCACCTCTGCCGAAGAGGGCCCAGGCGAGGAGAGGAGACAACAAGCCCAGGGACACACCACCCGCCCAGAAATGAGCAAAGGCCACAAGCCCGAGTCCCCAGAACCCTAGGTCAAGGGCGAGCCCCCATGCCAGGGGAGCCCCGACTCCCCGCAGCCCACCCCAGATCAGGCAAGGCCATCACCAACCCCACAGCACCCCCGACGCCCGGGGCTCCAGGGGTAGGACACGAGGCCAATGAGAATCTCCCCCACTCCTTCAACCCCTCTGCCTGCCTCTGTAAATGTATTGTTTTGTGTTGGATGCATGTCATGGATTGTGAAGTGTTGTATGGTGGAGTAAAGATAAGGTGTGTGGTAACTAAGGTGCAACTAAAATTGGAGGGTAGTTGTGACACAGGCACCCCACAACTGTCAGGTAGTGGAGCCTCCCATCGTGCCCCTCCCACCCCCCAAGCCACAATCAGGAGCACTCCGAGCACCACCAGGCCATCGGAGCT
>NC_060153.1:1733251-1776495 GCF_021292245.1 Micropterus dolomieu | reverse complement strand
CTCCCTGCCGCCAGGGAGCGATAACGCGGGAGAACCAGTCCAACGGTCCCCCAGCCCAGCCAGAGGCATCCCTCCCTACAGTGCAGGCAGTGACAGCAGCCCCCGAGGCCGATCTCATCCCCGGACAGGGGCCCAGCACCCCCCAGTCAAGCACCCCCAAGGAGGAGCACCAAAACCTACCCCGACAACACCGGCCATGCGCCCCAGAGACTCCCGAATGCCCCCACCGTGAAAGAGCTGGCAGGGGGACGCAGCGGGAGCCTCACCTCTGCCGAAGAGGGCCCAGGCGAGGAGAGGAGACAACGGGCCCCCAGGCCCAGGGACACACTACCCGCCCAGAAATGAGCAAAGGCCACAAGCCCGAGTCCCCAGAACCCTCCTCATAATTAATGACACCATCAAAGCCAACGTGTGTGTGTGTGTGTGTGTGTGTGTGTGTGTGACCATAGCGACAAAACGATGAAGGAACGCGATCTGTCAGTCAAGAACATTTTCCAAAACTTTACTCCAGTTGAAATGTATATTGTAATAGGCTGTATATTTACTTATTGGGAGAAAACTGGTAGTTCTACGTAAAGTCAGGCGTTGAGCGCCCCCATATCGCCAAAATGGCACAATCCTTGTTGCACTGCAAAGCTTCAACTTCGAGACTGACAGTCGAATCAGGCTCCGCCCATCGAATCTTCGACTATTCGAGGTCAGCCCTAATGCTTATAATAAATCATTACTTTGTGAGTTCTTTGCAATACAGATCAGAAACATTAAAGTGTTGCATAAACTTCTGTCAGTCACCGGAATTTGATTTCCCCACGTGGGTCCTGATGATGCAGGATGACAATCGTCAAAGCTGTCCAATCAACAAGCTACCTGTAAGTCTGTGTAACGTCATGGTTACTTCTCTTGGTTCGTTTGTAAAACTGCAGTGTGAACATGAACCGGACCAGAACTAAAATGCAACAGTGCATCATTTTTTTCACTTGGCCCGGACCAAATGAACTGAACTACAGGTGTGAAAGCGCCCTTAAAGGTCTTAAAAAGCATTAAATTTGACTTTAAAAATTGTGCAAGAACCCTGCAACAGTAACCTCTTACACCCCAGAGCCTCAAGACTGATCCATAGCTGTATTCAGATTCCCTGACACCACCCAACTCTTCACTCAGTCAGTAATCCAGTAATGACCCTATTATATATTTGTCTCTCAGGTGAAGGAGAGATTTCAGCAGGACATTCAGGATATGAAAGCCAAGCTTGAGGTTGTGGACTCGGACAGTCGGCTACGTTTGGAGCAGGAGCTTGCTCGGTTAGGCATGCAGATGGTGGATTACCAGACAGACAGCCGCTCTGCTGCTGCCAGCCTCAGCCTCAGCCTCCAAGCTTTAGAGGCCCAGACCACCAAGGTAACAGTGTTGGTAGAACTGCACACAAAAGACATTCGTTAATCCTGTGTTTTGTTCATGTTATCTCCTAACCTGACCTGTTTCCTTTAGATTATGTGGCTATAATGTGACTGCCTGTTTCTTGTAGCTGTCCCAGGAGTGGTCATCTTTCAAGCTGATGCCTCCTGCAGCCCCCTGTCCTGATACCAGTGCCAACCCCATCCACAACCGTCTCACCCCAGAGCTCCAGCAGGCCATGGAGAAGTGGCTCACTGACCGCATCAAGGTTGCTTTAGGGATACAGTAGATAATCTTCAGGACCACCTACCAACTCTCAAACCCATATAAATATAATCACAGCACAAGAAAATCTGTCATTGCTTTATTTCTCTGCCATGTGGTGGTATTAATACGTTTTTAATAATACTACTTATATGATTTGATTTCAGTGTTAATGTGTGTCTGCATCATGGCGTAAGTTGATACATTTGACTTGGTGCACACATACTCACGATATGTACTGTATGTGAATGTGAATCAGGAACATGATGCTGTCAGGCTCGGTGACAAAGGAAGCTGCTCAGACTGTGGACGTCCCATGGCTGACAAAATTGCAGACTTTGCACTAGAGACTCAAGGTTGGGAATATCTTCATGTCGCTGTCACTTGGTTTTATTTACCAATAATTTATTCTCTCTGTAGTCACTTACAAAAACAAACAAATTTGACTAAAAATATTTGGGTATTTTTAAGGCTGAGAACACAAGGGGAAATCTTTTATTTGTCTGTGTGTGTGTGTGTGTGTGTGTGTGTGTGTGTGTGTGTGTGTGTGTGTGTGTGTGTGTGTGTGTGTGTAGGTGCCAGTGTGATCAGTACAAGGTGTTCAGAGACATATCGCATTCGTTCAGCATGTGTGACCTTGTTTGGATTCCCTCTGTGGTACCCATCTGAAAGCCCACGCACTGTTATTCAGGTATTATGATGTTCTCTGTGTATTATTTCTAACTTACCAGTCTGTCCTATCTATCCCCTCAAATCTGTTTTATTTTCCCTAAACAACTTATTGTCCATTACGTTCCACCCTCATCTATCTTCTTAAGACATTTGACCTTTCTCTCTTTTCTCGTCTGCTCCCCTCTCTCAATGTTTCTTAAAATGAAAACAATTATCCAGTTTTTTACCACTTGGGAAGGTACTAAAAGCTCTGTCTCTTCTTTTTGTGACAGGGCTACCCAGTGCTGCTCCCAGGGAAATGTTGGGCATTTCATGGTGTCCAGGGGACTCTTGTGATCTCTCTGTCTCACCCCATCACGATAACTCATGTGACACTGGACCACCTGCCGCGCTACAACTCCCCCACCGGCCGCATCGACTCTGCCCCCAAAGACTTTGAAGTCTATGTGAGTGCTCCCAGCCTAGAAATGCAGTATGGCTGCCCATGAATGGTGTTGTATAAAAAGTGATTTGCTGGATTGAATGTCTTGCACGCTCTCTGCTCTAGTGTATTCTAACAAAACATTATTAGCAAATACAAACCTACCTAAACTGCCTGAATCCTCTTTCATTAATAGATATAAAGAAAAGTTAAAATAAAATAAAAAATTAGACGATAGCAGCTTTAAAAAGTATTTTGGCATTTATGTAATTTAATGTCGTTTAGAAATAAAATAAAAGTATAATGTTCTTTTAAACTCATTACCTCAAGATGAATAATTAGAAAATGCTGTGCCTGTTTGGCTCTTGCATTTGTTAAAAGCTTACAGGTATTAGGCAATGAGGGTGGGAAAATATTATTAGCTTACATAGGACACAGCCTGTAATCTGCTTAATGAAGCTGCATCTTACAGTGGTTATAAAACCTGAATCGTGTTTGAGGAAGTTTTCAGAGACTGCTTTTTGTTTAAATCATGATAATTCAGATTGTAAAATGTAAATCTGTTGGTCACCCTCCATTTTTTTTATTTTGCGAGGCTTTAATAAATTGACTGAATATCGTTATTGCAATAGCACGTTGTGCAGTCAAATATCGAAAATGTCGCAGAAAGTAGTGAGTGAAGAGAGAAAGGGGGGGAAAAAAAGAAAAGCAAAACGAGTCGCAAAAATGAAAGAAAAGAAAGGACAAAAGTAAGAAGATAGTGTGGCTCAGAGAGACAACGAAACAACGGAGATCAAATGGGTAACTTCTCAGAAACAGGGCTCATTAACTTGTGTTTTTACATGAGTTTAACAATATCGAAA
This sequence comes from Micropterus dolomieu, assembly GCF_021292245.1. Lineage (NCBI taxonomy): Eukaryota > Metazoa > Chordata > Actinopteri > Centrarchiformes > Centrarchidae > Micropterus > Micropterus dolomieu. Next base: position 1,772,880 of record NC_060153.1, on the reverse strand, counting down.
TGAATATCGTTATTGCAATATTCATGATCAATATCGCAATATCACATTTAGACGATATCGTGCAACCCTAATTTTAAAGCCCTGTCACTCTGTGATTAAACCAAAGGGGGAAAAAATTTAAGTCTCATAGAGCGGCTTACCAATTCTGATTTCTTCACCGCTCTGAAGTAGATTTCTCTTCCTCAGGGAATGAGAGATGACACAGAAGAAGGAACACTGCTGGGGACATTCACTTATGATGAAAATGGAGAGCCAACACAGACGTTTAAGCTGCCTGTGAGTTAAACCGGAGAAAATATGAATTGGACTTTACCGAACTACTTGCTGTTGTGTGGACTGTGAAAATGCAAACAATCTGACAACTGACTATTTTTTTTGTCTTTTTTATCATCATCTCTCCTGCACTGTTTTCCTCTATTCTCTTACATTTTCTGTCTTTCTCTTCTGTCTTTCTTCTCTATTCTTATCTTTTCTTCTGTGCCCCCCTCCCCCCGCAGAACCCCAGTGACGTGGTGTATAGATTTGTGGAGCTGCGCGTCCTCACTAACTGGGGTCATGTGGAATATACGTGTCTTTACCGCTTCCGTGTGCATGGACAGATTGCTTCCACATGAGACAGCAGATTCACTGACCACAACGTGGCGTCTTTTTACAACATATCGGAAAGTACATTTACAAAGTATGCTATTTAAAAAGTTAACTTAAGTTTGGTTGTCTGAGGTGCGTTCAGGGCCAAATACTACTGAAAAAGTGTTTAGTGTTGGGTAATGTCTGTCAGCTGGTTTTGCTTTGTTTTGGGTTGCTTTATGTTGACAGAAATCATAGGAGGTTATTTTTGTGCACAATTTCAGGTGTACACATTTAATAAATGTTGAGTGTTTCAAAAACCAAAAAATCTACCTAGTAAAACCACGTCAGAGCATAAAGTTCTGGAAACTTGATGCTCTGTCAGATAAGACTGCTAGATAATGTTATAACTTTTGTTATTATGAATTATTTCTACTATTTCAGGTTTTTCCTACTTCACACAATCATACCCTGGAGCTTCCCAGTAAAATGACATTTCTTTATGTGTTACCACGACTGGGCCACTTAAGTGTTGAACTTCTTGCTCAATGGTTCTCTGGCAAGTTAAAGAAAATAGAGTGTTTTCAAATTAACTTTATGGACCAAGATTTCCCTGCATGGTCCTGGTATTTAAACGAGCAACAACTTGTTTACAAGCTTGCACCTCAAGGCTTTCTGCTACAACACATAAGTAAGACATTAATGAAGTTAAAAAAAAAAGTATTTCTATCATGCTCTGTCCCTTTATTGGCACTAAATTTGTTTCAGTATGTTTCAGTATTTAATATCTTTCTAGTTTGTGATGTACTCAATCAGGCTTGTTAATTTCCAGTTATCTTAAATGGTTGGAATGCCATTTTTGACAGGTAACTCTTAGGATCTTTGGTTATTGCTGATGTTGTCACTAACAGGATATACCATCCTATGAACAATGGGTAGAAATTATACAGAGGGCAGCAGTGAATGTTTTGTAATCAGTATTGTTACTGTTAAATTTAATTTAATTTCATATTCCTATAAAAGGTAAAATATGCAACTTTGTAACATTTATTTTGTTTTCTCTTTTAGCAAGTTGTAATTCATCAGTTTTGATTTTATAACTTAATCACGGTACTTAAATACTTGAAAACCTCTTTTTCTAACCTCTTTGGAAGACGTCATGTTGACTTCGTGACATCTGTGTATCTACATCCTTGTACATAACACTTGTTTTTTTTGTATGAGCTACACAGCCAGGAAAGAAATATGTGTATTTATTACTTTCCAACATGCTAGACATGTCCGTCAAGTTTATGATTCAATATCTCTAAAATAGTAGCTGTTCACACAAATATTGTTTAGACTGCACACAACAGAAGTGTGTACATCAGTGTCATTCAGTCATTTCCCATGTGTTCTTTGTTTGTTGTACAGTACATTTAGACAGGAGATGGTGGAGAAAATATTTGATAATTTTTCTTATTAGGAAGTGCACTAGAGGTGATTTCAGGTAAAATAATTTCTTGCTAATTTCCTCTATTAAATATGTACTATAATAATATACTAGTCATAAATGAGCTATTTTACGAGACATGCGGTGGTGAAGATGTAACCATATTTGTAACCTTTTTTTTTTTGTTTGTGGGGTGGATATAAAATATTTTCATATAATAAGTGTATTGCATTTTTGCGTTTATTTAAACTGATGATAATTGTAATTAATGCAAGGACTTTGGTACAGTTCAAGTTCAGTTAATTTTATTGAATTCATCAAGTACCTTTTTGCAAAACCAGTTATAATTATGCAAAATCATTTGCATCATTTGCAGTGCTTAAGAATCTCTTGAAATTCCTCATGGTAGACCCTCTTTTATTTAATGCTGAATTCAAATTTGACTTGCTTTTGAAATGCAGGTGATGGAAAATGCTTTCTTATACACTGTACACAGTACAATGTATCTCATAGGTGAAACATTTGTTTTCATATTTGAAAGCTGTTGAATAGCCTGTACGGTCTGAATGTTTGTATCTCTGTGTAAACATGCTCTTTTGTGAACACACACTAGAGACAGTGTAATTATCTTAGGTTCTTGTTAGTGTAAAGCTGTACAAGCAACACAGCACAATGTTTTAGTTTGAGAATTTAACTAGGTTCTTCTCTTCTCCGTACACATCTGATAATATGTGTTTAATTTAAAGCCTAAAAGATGTTAATTGCCATTGCTGACAATTGTTTGTGGTTTTTTGTTAACCCTTTCATGCATGACGTCCACTACAATGGACAAATATTTGGAAGCATTTAAATTATAGTGCCATATCCCAACCACCATGTGGCGGACCCCAAAGCATTGTCCGTTTGATTATCGTCTTTGTTTGAGATATTGCATCATAAATTTAAAATAGCAGAGGGAAGAAGAGATAAACCAGGTAGCTCAGGAATAACTGTTAAATCCTTTTATTCTTAGAAAACCAGACAGGTAAAAAATGTTTGTGTGTTCTTGTACATTTTGCTCTTTGACTGATAATTTTTCACTTGTTTAAAAGTAAAATAATCATATAAACTTACTTTGGGATTTAATCATTCTTGCATGAAAGGGTTAATGAAACAGATTCATCTGTCAGATACTTCCTGAGTATTTGACTATCAATGCCTTTTTGTAAGCCAAAGTAGGATTGATGATACATTAAATAAAACATTGTGATTTACTTTTGTCGTTGCATTTATTGTTTTATAAAGTTGTACTTTCTAATGTTGCATGTTGAATTTTGTAAGAGAAAAAAATGAAAACATGCTTATTACATAGCATATTGAAAGGCAATATGACAAAATTAGAGAAAGATTGAAAAGATAGATACACATAAAAACTGGTTTGCATACAAGCATTAAAAGGCATAAAATAACTACCACCACAACTTTTTAACCTTTAAGTGTCACCAGAGGGAATTCTCAAAAATATCTATATATAACAACAATATAGCATTTAGGTTATTAATATATAAAGTGTTATTATATTGTCATCTCACCATCCAGGGCCGGTATTTATCAAGCTTCTCAAAGTGCCGTTTTAGTACTAAGTGCTGAGATTTCATGAAATTTACTCCTACTTTCAAACTTAAGTATAAAAGCAAGTAATCAAATTTCTTAAAGCTAAGAATCATTCTTACTCTCACAGGTATTTAAGACAGCTCGAGAGGTCCCTCAAGTTGTTAGGAGTTGCCAGTAGGGGCTTTTGATGGCGCTGTGGAGACAGACGTGCACGAATATTGCACAGAGAGGAAGAATGTTTCTTAAAGGAGACCTATTATACTGCATTTCCAGTCCTATATTGTAGTTCTGTGAACAATAATTTTCTATCTTATACTGGCCCTTCATGCAAGCCCTTATTTCAGCCTGTCTGAAACAAGCTGTAGAAGCTCCTGTCTCTTTGAGATGGCGCTCATATTATCTTTCATCTCCAGTCTGAACGTAGCCAATGTACATAATGTATTCTCTTAAAAATACTTAATTGTCAAATGTCTGTTGAACGTAAACTCCTCTTAGGAATTTCACCATTCAATGTGAATTTATCTGAGAATATTCTTAAATAAGGAAATCTACTCAGTGATTGGTCCTTGGCTACATCGTCATGTAAAATCCTGTTTGCGGCACAGCAAAGTGTCGTGAATTAGCACTAAGGCTGACCCTTAAGATTTAGTCCTACACTTCACACAAATTAAGACTACGATGCTTAATAACTAACTTTTAAACACAGCTTTGAGTCAAGATTTTTTTTTACTCTTAAGTCAATTCTTAGCAGTGTTCTTATGAGTAAATCTGAGAAGCTTGATAAATGCTGGCCCAGTTTACAGTCCAGCTCTTCCCTTATATGTGGTTCTACATGTCATGAAGGTTGGGCTGCTCTTAAGTTTTTCCCTCAGCAGCTGAGCTGTGGTGAAATATCTTGGGTAGCTGTTTGGTCCGGACAAGATAAGTCAGAGGCTGAATGAAACTGCCCAGAGAGAGAGCTGTGTAGGAAACACCGGTGACAACTGAGAAGGGCTTGAAATACCTGGGACCAAACTGCCTCAGCATGTACTCAGTGACGGGGGGGAGGTAGTGGACGTTGATGAGCACAAACACAGTCAATACTATCTTGAATGCTCGCTTTTTCACTGGATGGACGTCCTTCCCGTTGGGCCCTGATTTGCGGAGTGACTTGAGAATCAGGATGTTGCAGGTTGATATGATCACTATGGCACTGCACAGGAGCGCCAATATCACATTCCACTTGAACCCTGAGGCGGTCTTCACCAGACAGCAACAAGCAGCCGTCATGGCACTCACGACCAAGCACAACGACAGTCGCAATTTAGGGTCCTTGAGCCGGAGGAAGACCAGCGGATGGCAGACGGCCACGTAGCTGTCCAAACCTGAAATGCAGAGCAACATCGGCCCCCCTGCTTGATTCAAACCCCAAGCCAGGAAGTTAGCAGACTCCATTGTTGGACTGCACAGGAAACGGATGTACTCAACAAGGACCATGAAGCAGAACAGCATGTCGAATAGTGCCAGGTTGAGTGTGAAGATCTCTGAGGTGGAGCAGATCCCAGGTTTGCCCAGCAGGAGGCGAATGACCAGACCATTGGCTGGCAGCCCCAGTGGTGGCACTATGACCACAGTGGGCAGGAAGTACCAGACAACATCTTGGACACTCTCGAATATGTTGTTGGGATTGATGGTTCCGTTAACCTTAAAGTTTTCCATCACCGTGGCTGAGTTAAGGTCGAGGTGCTGTCAATGTCTGTCAAAACAGAGATACTTTATATATATTTTCACAATGCACAACTTTTCCTTTTAAAGCTTCAGTGCTCAATATTATACATTGAACCTGAAATACTTGATTTTTTGGTTACTTAGGGTCAGCAACAAGCTAAACACGATATTGACACAATGTTCTCACCATAAAAATGATATGGCTTTTCTAGCTCACCGGCACTTCTCACAAGCTGCCGGTACTCTTTTCTGCCCTCTCTACTAAACAAAATATAGTCTTGGTCAAAAAAAAAAATTTCTTATCTAAAAATGTTTTTTTTTTCTATATATATTCTGAATGTGCCTGTTTCCAGCCTTGACAACCACCATGCCTGATCAGGGAGGAAGTAGGTAGGCGTAACACTGAAATGACATACATCCAAAAAACTTTCTTTCTTTTGCATAAGTATTCAATTTATCTTATGCCAGGTGTTCTTTTGTCTGCCTAGCTTGTAAATATGATGCAAATCCACTCTGTTGCCACGCATTTACATCATTATTGTCATCATAGTTTTCTTTTCATAGTTATGGGAACATTTCTGTTGTCAAACGTGCGGTTATGCTACAGAATGTTTTGTCTTTGGGCACGCATATAGTTTCCAGTCCAGTTTCTTTTGCTGAGGTTACACAAGCTCATGTGAGCTGTCCAATAAAACCACAGTTTGTGTTGCCATTTACTCAGTCTCTCTGTCTGAGCGGATTAGGAATCATTGTGATGATGGGGACTCCCTTTAAACTTGGTATTTCACCCGGAGGCCGTGCCTGACGTCCGTTGGTGTTGTGTGCCTGATGTGCATTCCCATTGGCTGTTTTCTTTAGGCCTAGTCTATAAAGGCTTGCATGGGGTCGTCTCATCCCTTTTTGGATAAATTAGCCAAAACCATAGCCTAACATGCTGTTTATTAGGCTAACCAGTCTTTCCAGTTACCCCAAGATTAAACGTACAGGAAACCTCACACCTAATTGTAGCCTAATTTCAAACAAAGACGATTTTTTCTAATCATGGATTTACAAAGATCCACCTGCTCCTTAGCCTTCAGTTGGCAGCAACCGCAACTATGACTACTATAATGTCATACTAGGCTACTGGAAAATATGTAGCCTAGCCTACAACTATGCCTACATAGAGCTAAAATATAGGCTATTGACATTAGATGGCCTGAGTGAAAAAGTAGGCTAGTAACGTGCATTCTTTGTACAAAACATAGGCTAACTCACCCTCCATCTTTGAAAAGTTATGCATTCAAAGCAAGGCCTGAGGTAGTCACGGTGCTCGCAGAAGCCGGCACTGCTGCATCCTACAAAACCACGCCTGTCCAGGTGAAATGCCAAGAATTTAACTTTTAACTTTCATGTCTCTCAGAACGCAACAATCTCACACATAGACAAACAATCAATCACGTTCACACCTAATCAAGCACCCAGAGAGAACCCATGCAGACACGGGAAGAACATGCAAACTCCGGGGTTTGAACCCACAACCTTCTTGCTGTAAGGGGACAGTGCTAACCACTGCACCACCATGCCATGAAGTCTTAAGTGTATAGTTTGTAAGCTAACCAACAGGAAGTACAGACATTTACAACATAATCACAAAAGATGCACAGGTCTGAAGGTAGTTATCCAACGGTTATCTACTAAATCAATAGTTTTTGTCCATGTATGAAACATAGTCATTTACCAGCTTCTTTTTGTGAAAAGTTTTTTTTGTATTTTTACAAATTCCAAAAAAAAACTAAACAATTACATTATTTTGGATATAGGTAACGATTTTCCTCCCAAAAATGGGCAAACTGTGTTTTTTTCAACAAAATATTCAATGGTACATTCGTGAGGCTTCGTATTTAAGTGAATGGGAAAAAAACGCTTCCTTCATAGCAACATTTACAATTACTTTACCTTTATCAAAGCGTTCTTCACCACCGGGATTCAGGCAGAGATCAGTGCTGTGTCAGACAACCTCCTGACAGAAACCGGACTCTTCAGGGAGATTTATTTCCTACATTTGAATAACCACAATCAAAACTGACAGATGATCTATCCCTACTACCTCCATGTTGAATGTATTTGTGGATTGATGCATGTAAATGCAATGTTGTGTTTTTTAGGCCACTACAAGTGCACGTAAGTCAGTATCATCATCACCAAATTGAACTCTTTCTGGTCTTAAGAAGAGTCATTACACCTTGTCCAGTGTAACACACAATGTGACCTTTTGAAAGACAACTTAACTTTGATTTGACTTGATGAAAGAGAGAATCTGCTTATTCTTGGTCTGGCTCTGAGGGTGCAGGGATAAGTCAGCTTGTTGTTGAGACTTTCCTTTTAAAGTATTTGCCTGTTACTTTCTGTTCATAGCTGAATGTTTTTAAATTTCATCATTATTATCTCCATCTGTAGTGTGGAGAGTTGTTAAATGTGCTTGGGTCTAGCAGTCTAATGATTTAATTTAATCCCTTTTCAGCAGGTGCAGAGGACAAGGGGGGATAGTGGACTGAGTATGCAGGGCCCTTATGTGAGGAGGGCCCACAGAGATACTAGAAGGAATAGCCGTGGAGGCCTGGAGGGGCCCATAGCGAATGCATGTACAGGGTCCAGAATTTGGTGCTAAGCCCATGTCCTTCAGTAAATAACTTATTAGAATTCACATCAGGCCTGCTGCATGCCAGCAACAGAAAACTGAATCAACTTATAAAACATAACACTAGAACATCTTTTATTTGAACATGCAAGTTACAGATTGCTGCTTTAGACTTGTTTATATGAACCTGTTTTCCACCTGTTCTCATTATCTTATGTATCTGTTAACATGGCCTGACATACTGGCTTATGTATGTGTGTGTAAACCTGTGTATATTTATTAATGTGGTGTTCTAGTGCAACCAAGTTTCCATCTAAATTAAAGAGGTTCCGATTTTATGTTGCACTTACATAAAGGTGAGTAATTTAGGTGAGATTTTAAAAAGAATGATCAAAACTGAAGCACCAGAGGCTCACTTGTATTAGTTAGGATCAAAAATACAGGATCTTACATTTCCTTTAGTGCAACGTGATAGCATCCTTCACCAGACCCTGTATCCCCATCTTTAAAACTGCACACCGTCAGTTTGTTCGGCAAGCTTTCTGTTATAATTTCAACATCTGAAGCCCCATCGGAGGTAACCATCAAAACATTGTCAGGGATTATTTTCTTAGACTAGTGAGAGATTGTGTTTAAAGTGATGGGTTGTGCAATTTAAATGTTATGAAACACACAGCATTATTTATGTGAGTGGGTGTTTGTCTTGACTTTGCAAGCTCGTATTCCCAACAGGTGGTTTTCTCAACACTTAACACAGTCTGGGCACATTAGTAACACCTTGCATTAGATTTCTCATTTATGCTTACCTTGCATCACCTGTTTACTGAACAGTGTACCGTTACATCACTGAGATCAAATGTTCAGCTGCAGTGCTACTGTAGATACAAACTACCCATAGCAACATACCTGGGATCAGATTACCCTTTTTACTCCTAAACATGAAACATAAAAAGTGTCCACAGGCCAGTGGCTTGGGAAAACTATAAGAAGGATGTCTTTATAATGCAACAACTGGGGACATGCTTAATGCATATGAACTCAAACACCTCCTTGCCACACAAAAGGACCATTTAAGGGACGGTACAGACAATGCAAGTCAACTTTATTTGTATAGCAGAATTCATGCACCAAGATAGTTCAATGTGCTTCGCAGGGTATTAAAACATACAAACCTCTGTATTGCAGAGGTAAAATGTTTACAGTTTCAAAAAGTGCAAAACTACAGACAAGCGTCACAAAAGATAAAATAAAGAAATAACAACAACACTATTACCACTGCTTCCTAAGGCATGTTGTTCAACACTCATGGAGCCCTGAATGCAAAGACAGAGTTTCCATCACACATAACTTACTCAAAGACTAATATGATAAAAAGACATTAATATTTGCCCCTGCAGCATGTATAAGTCTACTTCAACGTGGGCACACACTATCTAACTCAACCTATACACGCCCCTTTGTATATATCCTAACCCTCCAATCACTGAAGATGTCTCAGCAACTGTATTTTGATTTACTACCCAATCACAGCTTGGGTTGGACACCACAGTGAGGAGAGATACCCATTGTCCCGCACACTGGCCAAACCAACAATGGCATTAGTTCCTGTGGAGTGTGTTTATAAGCCCCTGGCCACAGTGATCTGGTGCTACATGCAAGAACGTTGTGCAAAAGTGAAGAAGACTGGGACTTAGCACACTGACCTCTGTTAAGGTGAGATGTGTTGATGTGATGTCTGGTTCCACTGAATCCTCTGTGAGATGTTCTGTATGGAGCATTTATGCAGGACTGTATAGAATAAATAATACGTTTTTGCATGATGGTGCCTTAGACTTGGGAAATTACTTTTAGATCCCAGACACAACTATGACTCTTAAGTGGTCAAATGTACAACAATGAAATGTAGATAATCAAAACTAACCCTTTACTCTCCTTTCTTTCTCTTCCAGTCCAGCCTGCCCTTCTTCCCCACAATGTTCAACACCACTCTGAACACTACCACCAATGTCTACGTGAACTCCACTACCACTGGTGGCCCCCGTGGACCTCCTCCATGGTACCAGTTCCCGGTATGCGCAGTAGCCCCTTACAGCTTCATTTTCTACTTCGGGGTCAAGGTGTTCAACCTGGCAGTGGGGACACCATGTAACATCCTGGTCATCTGGCAGATCATCACCAAGAAAAGTGACGCGTCCACCTCTGATATCTTTATCTTCAACCTGGCCATCTTGGACGCCTACTTCTGCTTAATGACGCCCATAGAGTTGGTAAACCGTCTGCTGCTGGATGACAGTCGCGTTTGGTACTCTCAGAGGTTAGCATATGGCATCAAGGACATGGCACCACTCTTTCTGGTGAGTATTTGTATGTAATACTGGATGCCAGCGCATACACATACAGGGTCCTGTGAAACTCAAAGCATGTGGCTAGGCTATAATAGAGTATACATTTCAAGCCGCTGATTATGTGCAGCATTTCTACACCAACCGCAAGACACCATAACCATAATATCTGTCACACTGCACCTTCACTTCCCTTCTGCTGATGCTTTTTGCACCTTGTTAATTGTATGTTATACTATATATTGCTTATATTCTGTATTTTATATTGCTTATATTTTAAGTCTTAAACATAATGCACAATTTGAGGTAGATGCAATTTTGTTGTGCTAGCACAATGACAAGTTCTTGAACTTGAATCAACTTAGCTCTATGTGAAGTCTGAAGTGTCATTAACACTTTCATGTGTTATTCTGTGGAAGAGGCAATCAAAAGTACACCTATAAGAAGCTTACTTCTGATTTCCTACCTATTTGTGTTCATTTTAGACTCAGAAAGTACATGTCTGCCTATAAATATAAAAACAACCGAGGGCCGACACTGTTTAGTATTTTTTTAAAATGTGAGTCTGGGCACTTTCTCCTGATGATATTCCTTCACTGGTGTTCCAGGTGTGTATCTGCCTAGACCGCTACATAGCTGTGGTTCACCCAGTGCTGTTCACTGGTATTCGAGACAATAAGATCCGCATTGGCCTTTCTGTGGTGGTCTGGGGCCTCATCCTGGCTTACGGCCTCACCAAGTGCATCCTGGGAGTCATTAGCGTCAACGACGTCTTCAGCGTCGTCATCCTCTTTGCCTTTGCAGTCATGGTCTTCTGCAACATCTCCATCATCTGGGTCCTTAGACGTTCTGTGGTGGGAAAAGAGGAGATGCACCCGGTGAAGAAGAAGGCCTTCAAGATGGTGCTGATCATCCTGGCCATCATCGTGGGAAACTACTTGCCGGTCGTGGCTCTCATGCCCTTTGCGTCATACTACTCCTACGTGGCGTTCCGCTGCCAGATCAGCACTAGTGTGTTCTCTATCATGGATCTGAGCTGCAGCATTGAGCCTCTCCTCTACATCACGAAGATGGATCGCGTGGACGGCAGGTGCTGTGGACAGAGTTTCTCCAAGAAGCCGCATGTTGTGAAGGTGTGATCAAGCTTCATAAATTATCCCTATTCCCATTTTAACCATGGACCAACTAGACAAATGTGCCCTACAAAGCCAAAATGCAATAACTACATATGTATATGTTTATATCCTATTAAAAATTATTATGCCACAAAAATGTACTATTATCTGAGGGCAGCACAGTACATTTGCATCAAGAACAGAACAGAGCTAAATTACTTAATTTGGACAAGAATGATGCATTTTCCCATCACATTCCCTGTAGATTTTTGGTATATAGTCAGTTCTAAGACAATGTTATTTAAGGTAAAACAATCAGCGTATAGGTATTAGCTACAATCTTCTTCCAAATGTAGCTTCAATAGATCCAATGCAATCAAAATCACAAGAAAAGTTAGATTAAGAACATCTAATTTTTCGTTTAATAAACAAAATGGATCGAAATCATTTGAACCAAGATTATTTTTTAGAGTTTAGTTTGTTCTCTCCATCTTCTATAGAAAACAGTATTACCCTTCTCATTAAAACATACACCTTGTTTTGTCCATTTTAATAGTAGCCTGGGGCAGAAACTGGTTTACAGAGCACGAATCAAGCACTTAGCCAGTAATTAATTAAGCCTCATAATCAGAAACACACTGTGGGACCAATTAGCAACAGTGTAATGAGTGTGCATGCAGATTATAATGGTTAAACTATGTATCACACTGTAATGAATAAAGAAACACACATTGGCAGTGTAATGACTGTATTACGCAAATTAAGTAACACGTCCCCTGAAAGAGTCCGCTGACTGAGTCTTTTTTTTTTTAAACCAGGTGACTGAATTTTCAAAAAAATGTAGGGTAATATAACTCACTGTTACTAATATATGTGGTTGACATTGTTTTTCTTCAGAATGGATATGTAGGAATTTTAAATAATACTAACTTTTGTTTGTCATCCTAAGTAAATGTGTGAAAGAATTTTAAACTGCAGAATGGTTTGTCTTTGCATTTCCCATTTTGATTATAAAAACAGAGTTTTACACAAATACTTTCATCGAATGTATAAAAACAACTTTACATTTAACTAATGTGTCTTATTTGGTATATTAAACTTCCAAATGAATGTAGAAATGTATAACTTGAAGCAGACAGAAAGGAGAGTCTTCTTACAAAACATCTGCTGTAATTCACTTAGAATCTCCACAAAAAAAAAAGATTTTTTTTAATTCCCTTTTAGTCAGTTTATTAGAGTTTAATGCAACTTCTGAAATTGACAGAGGCACATTAATATTTAATTCGCAGTTTATGCAGCCTTGCCATGATCATATTTTTTTTAAGATGTTAGACTTCTGAATTAAATGATTATCTTTCAGAATTTGTCAATTTTGGATTGTTAGATATCTGCAGTAGCAAATTAAGCATTTTTTGTGATGTTAAACAATCTGTGTTAATCACTAAGGCAGGAAGGAATTCCTTTACAGCTAAAAGTAACCATTAAGGGTTTAGTACATGAGTAGGAAATCAATCTATAACTAACAGCATTAAATCTGAGTAATTCTGATGTGTAGTTCCTTTAGACTTCCCGGGCTGGCTTCAGGTCCATCTTCTGAGGTCACATATCCAGGATAAGTGGGGTAAAACTTGGGAGGTGGCAGTTCATTGGTGTCATCTTCCGTCCCCAACGATGAAGGTAGAAACAGTGGTATCAATTTGGCGTGAGCGTAGTCAATCTCAAAACCCTCAAAAACAAGCCCCACCCCCCAAGCACCCAACCCCTCCTCAAGAAGCCTGGACACCTTCCAGGCTGCCAGCACCAGTTTCTCATAGTCTCCCTTTTCTAGCCTGAATATATCAGAGGTCAAAGGTCGGCGTGGGACCAGCACAGTAAAGCCAGGGGAGTTGGGGAAAGGAGTGAGAAAGGCCACCTGACCTTCATCCTCCCACACCCGCCAATGCTGCTCCTCCCCACGAACAATGCGCGAAAACAGTCCAGGGTGAGCTGGATCGTCTCCGAGGAAAGTCAGATTAGGCGGGGCGTCAGGCAACGGGAGCTTGGCTCGAATCTTTACCTGGATTTCAGTCAGGCTGGAGTCACTCCATCGGGGAGCGCTCTTGGAAGTGCAGTACCCTGGGTCGTGGGCATTGTGCTTCTCTTCTTCTGCCAGGTGAGGGCGCCACTCTGCTTCCAGTCCATGTAGAGGGAGGACACGGATCTGTGGAAAAGAAAAGAAATGTACATTTAGTTACTGTCTTCACTATATCATGACACAAATGCTTGACTACAAAACAAATACAATTCAATCTGGGCAACACTTCACTTACAAGTTGTTTAAATCCTAAAATATCACTTTCTATGCACTGGTTGTAATGTATCAGTCTATCCAGTGATCAAACAAACACTCACCTGGGTAGGTCTACCTCTGTGGGGTCTGCTGATCAGTGCACACCTCTGAACTGCCAGCCTGTCACACAGCAGCTCTGCAACGGCTCTTGCCCCGAACAGCCAAGATAAATACTCCTGCTTCTCCAGGTGGAAGATGCTGCCTCCCAGGTTGCCAGGAGTGCTACGCTCCAGGATAACTGAGCCAGGGGTCCAGGGCCTGGGATGAAGGTAGGCCACCAGCCCCTCTGACTCCCAGATGACATGACGGGGAAGACTGGAGGACATTCTGGCAGAAGCATGAGAAAATTTAAGTGAGGTAACAGTTTTTAAAGTAGTAAAAATCGAGTATAACATTATGTTATATTCTTATTTAATTGAAAAGACTGACACTAATACATTTAAATTAATAAATAAAATAAACACAACAGAAAAGAAAGCAGAAGTCAATCCCTCAAATTATTTGGGGAAATAGTAACACCTTAAAGTGAGGTAAAGTTTTGTATTTTTCATAGCTCAAATACATTTTTCATGAATGTTGCATATAAAAAGCAACCAACCACTGTGAACTCATAAGGAAAAAAGTTGAACTTTAGGATTAAGCTATATTTGTTACTGTATAATATAACATTTATTCCAAAATGTGCTGTCAAAAAGCTGCAGTTTGTCTGAAAAACAAAGTAAGGGAGATACATTGTAGAGGGTATCAGTGGATGTACACGTCTGGTTTTACTTCAGTGAGTACTTTAGGCGAGTATTAATGAACCATAGGTAGCATATTGCCTACTTTTACATTTGATGCTTTACATCTTTCAACACATTTTTCTAAAAATACCTTTAAAAACTAATTAAAATTATAAATTAAAAGTATTAAAATTAGAAATATATACAAAATGTCTAAAAATACTTATAAAAGCATTATAGCCTAGTTGTTTAAATTTCACTTTTTCCCAAAAAGTAGAAAGATTGTTTTTTTTTAATAAGCCATTATATGCAATTTCTGAATACAAAATTGAATCAATGTAAACAGTTATATCAGTTCTAAAACTATTCCAACATCTTATGACATATTACATCATAACCATGTGACGTTGGTGAAAGTTTGGGCCGCGAGGACATGCTGAATCTACCTTGTACTTTGTATAATGTAACGTTAGCTAGTGACAAAGACAAAACATTTTGATCTCTGATTTATCATGGTTAGCTACAACACTGTGACAGTTACACGCCAGATGCTTTTAGTAAGGACACCTGTTAGTTTCCTCATATTATCTCGACGTTAACAAAGGTCACACATTGTACTGAAATGTGGGCTACTAGAAAATGTTCGCCGATTGTGCCTGTAAATCGAAGTAAATCAGAAAAGAGCCTCGGTGTTAGTGTAACTAACATTTTTACGGTGAAAAAATACTGCACTGCCATAAAACACATGTTTTTATTAAGTAGTTTGGTTTAACAATCTGTCCACTCAAGAGACCGTCGGGGTAGAGGGTATTATAACGTTTATAATTCAAATAAGTTGAGCTGACCTACCTTCTAACAATGAACCTTGTAAACAGCATAAAGAAAGGCAAGAAATTGGTCTAAAACCGACCTGTTTTCCTGGTTTCTCTCGGCTTGTAGTAAAACGACGCGTAATTGGCAGAAATAGTTATCAAAATAGAGACAGCGGTTCCGCTTTTCCACATCGGTCTACTGAGACAAAACAAACATTTTAAAATTATTGGCTGACAGAAAACACTCCCGCCCCTGAATAATGATGGCTCATGCCTCCCTTTTAATTGTCAGCAACTTTTTCATACATTTCTTCCATAGACTGTATATAAAAACTTCTTCCGCCTCCTCCTTCTTCGTTGTGGTTCAACGGCAGCTGGCATCCTTAGTATAGCGGCACTGCCATCTTCTGGAGTTAGTTAACTCCTACAGTGTGAAGAAAAATAAGTCTTCCACTTCCACCGTGTCGTATGCACTTTAATGCTGCTCTGCTCCTGTTTTCATTTCTTCCTTCATGTCTTTTCTCTGTAATATATATAATAAATAATATAATAAAGTTTTACATTTTCTGGTAGTCTACCTGACAATGTCCATAAAAATGTCCCTTCAAATTGATGTGTCCTTTTCATTAGCTTATTACCTTATTTTCCTCCTGTCTTTCTCACAACACCCACTCTATTTTGAACTGAATAAATGCCCCTCTATTCATTTTCTTCCATACAACGCCCTTTCCCTCAGATTTTGGAAGTTTAATATGTGTATGTTTTCTTTTTTTAACAGCTTGTTTGGCTAGTTTGTCCATTGTCTCATTACCCAGAATGCCTGTATGAGCAGGAACCCTCAGTGCCTTGTTTTAGTACTCATGATTGTATTGTCATTATTTTGAGTAATAAGTCCTGGCAGTTCCTGGATGCACTTGACTCAAGACTGGAAAGAGACAGACTACTACAGACTAGAACTTTGTTTGGTTTGATTTGTTCAACCCATTCAAAAGCCATCAAAATGGCATACAACAGTATGGGCCGGCGGTGGCTCAGAGGGTAGAGAGATCATCTGCTGAACAGAAGGTTGGTGGTTTGATTCCCCCATCAGATGTGCAGTTTGTGCCTTAGCTTCTGCCTATCAGTGTATAGGTGAATTTGACATAGTGTAAAGACTAGAAGGGTGCTATACAGACCATTTACCATGTGTACACACGAGAATTACATTTGCATATTTCAACTGAAACCTATGGATCCAAAAACTACACTTCTATAATCTACATATGAATATACTCATAAGAACCAACATGTCTCAATTCAATTGTCTCTAAATTGTTACCATACAGTTCGATATGAGTATTTTCTCTAATCATTTGTTGGCTGTCTGTTGTGGAACCCAAAACATTTCAATTCAATTCGAGCTTTATTGTCCCACCAGGGGAAATTTGATTTACAATAGGGTTAAAGCACAGAAACACAAGTAAACATACATGAGACAAACAAAAACAAGAACAGTCGTTACCGTGTACATCTATTTGATCATCTGAAAGTACGCTAACAGTTGATAGTGGCTTGCAGTTTGAAGAAGTGACACCAGAGAGAGCCCTTGAGCTGCAGACAAATGGGAGTAAATTACTCACTATAAAAAAGTTTGGAAACAATGTGGAACACAAAATTGTAAGTAGTTACTTGGAAGGAGTGAAGAAGGAATCAGGAATGACCTGAATAAATCAGATTCGAGGACTGTGTAGCTGATAATGGAGAGTTAGACTTACTAAAGAACAGCCTGAGAGATACTCATTATAAAATGATTACTTCATAAATAGCTGTAAATCAACATACTGGCCATTAAAGTGGTACATGATCTATGTACCACTTTAATGAAGGAGTCGTAACAATGAGGTCAGAGGGATTGATTACTTAGCAACTACTCAGTATACCGTATGTATTTACTTGCACAGAAAGAGCAACTAATTATTAACTACTAACTAATTTTATGCTCAGTGGCTAATTTAGAGTTAATGAAGAGCTACTTATGAAGAGTGGTTAGTACCGTATTAAATGAAACACCATTTCTGCAATGTGACCTTTTGACTGGTAAGAATTCATCTAACACATATTACATTTATACCAATTAATCAGATTTTCTGTTTCAACAGAGTGTGAATTCCTCTTATCTTTGGCTTGTTCTCAGAAATATACTCACTTCATTTTTCTGCAGAATGAACACAGAAAAAAACCCTCAGGGTACTACTGCCTGATGTGACTCAGACACAAACACACACACACACATACACACATACGCACGCATACTTGTACACTCCCTATAGCTTATCCTTACCGTCACACCTTCTAAAGTTTCCCAAAACTTAACCTAAATATTATTCTATCCTCGATCCTAAAAAACAAATCTTAAATCTAGAACAGCAATTTGAGGAAGTGAGGACATGACAGATTAAACATTTCCTCATTTTAAAGGTCTGAAACACACATTGGACCTTACAAAGATCTTATTTGGTCACACACACGAATATCATTCTGTGTGCTGAGCTGTCTTTCACTGCCCTTAGTTGCACTTGGACCAGATTAAAGTATTTGGATAAGTTTGAGGGTTGTTTGAATGGAACAAAGTCGATGTCTACTTCTTGGTTAATGTAAAACAAATTTATGATGGAGTGGGGTTTGTCACATACTATGTATTTCAAACATACAGCAGAATACACCAGTAACTGCCCCTCCTCATATTGCAGAAAGTGTCGGTCAACCATTTATTTTCTGTATAGTTACCATATACACTGTGTTTAAGGAATAATCATTGGCATTTACTATAAAGTATATGTGGAGATATATATTTATTTAGCTTATTACATTATTTCCAATATATATTAATATATAAATATATGTTAAATGTTCATTCCTTTGGTTTGCATGTGGTCTTAAGTCAGTAAGGTACAGTGAACAAATGCGTTGTCCCACTTCCTTGCAGTAAATCTGTCTTCTAATCTGCAACCCATGACCTCAGTAATGAGCTCAGCTGCTCAGAGATCCTCTGTAGAACATATCAGCTGAAGACCAGCACGGTGATTCACTCAGCTAGAGTGGGCAGGGGGTCACACCGGGTGAAATTCAGGAGTGGAGTACAGAAATACCAAAATATAATTTCCATTCTGCTTTAAAAAATCTGCTTAGGATCAACAAACTAACTGCTAAACAGGAACCCTTTAAGAGTTGCATAGCAACATGCCTTTACTGTTTGTGTTGATGCTAGAAAGAGGCTTTCAAGAGTTTATCAGAGGCACGTTTATCAGTGAGTTCTGCTGTAATGCTTTCAGAGTTTATAATTATATAAGAAATATGAACCTTATTGAAAGTTCAGTCAGAAAGACTGTGCTACTCATTTGTTCACAGTTCTCATCTTCATTGTGCACATGTCTATAATGTAGTCAATTTTCTTTAGCTGATTTCAGAAGCAGCTAAAGAAAATTTAATAAACTTGAATAAAAAAATACTAAGGCAGATTACAAATGTCTAAAAAAACAAAATAACAAAAATACAGTTGCACTAAAAGCATACATGATGTAATGTCAATATCACAGTCAAGGCCAAAAGTCTAAAGAATAACACACTAACCCACAAACAATGACGCCTTCTAACTTCTCTTCTACTTTCTCTGTTTGACTGTAACTAACTCATTGCAAAACTTGTACATTCACCTTGTTTAGGAGAGTGTATCTAGCTCTACTGGGTCATGTTGACAAATG
Organism: Micropterus dolomieu; assembly: GCF_021292245.1. Classification (NCBI taxonomy): domain Eukaryota; kingdom Metazoa; phylum Chordata; class Actinopteri; order Centrarchiformes; family Centrarchidae; genus Micropterus; species Micropterus dolomieu. The sequence continues at coordinate 1,753,901 of NC_060153.1, read as the reverse complement.
GCAGGAGCTGCAGTAAAACATCATGTGTTCAAGCCTGCTGACGTGGATTTGCCCCTTACCCGGCCTTGTTTTCCATCACATGCAGTATGTACAGAGTGTGATGGAGCTTTCTGATACACTGTTTCCATATCCCTTCATTTCAATTACTTTTGCTTTTACCTAAATTCCCTACAGGAATCAATTCTGTTAAATCTTAAAATAGTTTGGGGGCACACCATGGCATTTGGTTATGGCTGATAGTTTCATGACAATATTCATTAGAATCTGCTCATTTGCTGGTAAACAATGCAAAGTTTCCTACAGAATTTTTCTGAAGTCATGAGTGGGAATGCATCTGAATCACTTAAATCACACCCCCTACACACACACAAACACCTACCCACACATACAGACACTTATTTGTCCCTCCTGGCTTCCTTACAGTCAAGATGGTAACAAAAACAGGGTTTATTGTATCTTGTATTGTGAGTAACTTTAATGGATCCAAACATAATATATCGGGTTATTAATGTCAGATCTCTGGATCAACATAATATATCGGGTGTCTATAGATGTCAGTTTTTGAGCCACGACAATGTCCAAAATATGACCTATACGATAGGTTAGGTAAGCCTTGTTTTCAGCCCAGCTAATTGGCGGAAATGCCTTTTGTTTTGTTGTGTGTCAAAAAAATGTCGAATACTGCTAAAAAGACAAAAATCTAAACCCAAAAATTAAGTACTGATAGCGCCCTCTAGACACTTGAACTGCTTTCAATACCATGGTCTAAGCTTTATGGTAGGCTCAGTCAATAAAATAGTTTAAAAGAAATTGTGAATGCTAACGCTAACATCATCAGCATGCTAATATGTTCACAATGACAATGCCAGCAAACTGATGTTTAGCAAGTATAACGTTTACTATGTTCACAATGTTAGAATGCATTCAATAAACCAATACAAAACCCAAACCCTGACATTGCCATCTCTAGAGATACACACACCAAAAAGGTGGCTAAAAATGTTTTAAAATATATTTGAACAACAAAAATTATGTTTCCTGTATTGGTCTTTTTAAAGGACGAAACGGTTCTCATATCGGGGTTATTGTCTAAAACGTGAAGTTGGCTGTAACAGTACAACCATGTTCTCTTTTTGGTGAAAAGCTATCAACAAGTGGTAAGTTAAAGGCAATTGTGTTAGTTGTTTTTTTCACTAATACATCTTATCACTCATCTGAAATGTATGCACCATGAGAGAGGACATTATTAACTGTAAACTTCACTCCTCTGCTTTTTTGCAGTGGTGTTTCTGCGTTGAGTAATGTCAAGATTATCATGAAAGGTAAACTTTTTAATGCAAACTTACAATGCAAATGAAATGCAAATTGTATCCATAACGTATCAAATCAATCTGACAGTATCCACAGATAGAGTTCAAGATTATCTATAATGTGCTGTCCATTGGTTATAGTTAAAATCAGCCGGGAATAGACCTGTGAACAGCCCAAGGCCAGAATATTAGAATGTGTCAGATTGCTTGGCTATCACTGACTTACAGTAAGCAAACTATGAATAGCCTTACAGCTGTACTAGGTTTCACCCCTTGGTGAGCCAAATGTCATCGAGTTGTGTAATGTAATTTGAAATATAGCTCAGAATTGTCTCAACAGCTTGCACTTTAATGCTCCTATACAAGGTTACAATTAATTTTGTACCCTTTCAAAACTGTCCAAAGGTAACAAAATCTGCTTTAACTTACAATGTTTTAGCTTTAGGGGTGCTGTTATATGGATTTTGGTACAAATTTGGATGGAATTAGCTGTTTCTCTCTCTTTATTTTAGTTTAGCTAACCGGCTGCTTGCAATAGCTTCATATTTATCCTGGGTGGCAATGGAGCAGTGGATTAGACACATACCTTTGGTGTGAGAGACCCAGATTCGATTCCCCACTGTGACACGTCCACCAATGTGTCCCTGAGCAAGACACTTAACCCCTAGTTGCTCCAGAGGTGTGCAACCTAGCAATTGTAAGTCACTTTGGATGAAAGTGTCAGCTAAATGAAGTAATGTAATGTACAAATATGAGAGTGGTATCCATTCTGTCTATTTCCTGGCAAGAAAGCGAAAAAGGTATGCCTACTTCCCAAACTGTCTGAACTGTTCCTTTAAAGATCTACGACTATTACTAGGATTTACATTTATCAAAACATACTTCTGCTGATAGATGCTATGAATCAATGTTTAATACCCCTGATACCAATAGTAGTTATGTCAGAGAAGAGACAAACAGATCATCAATTTCATGGTCACTGGCTTTGCAACACTAGCAATAGAGTTTTTCCTTCACTGATTCATGTATTAATCCCTTTGGCCTTCCCAATTACAGAAGCCTCTTCTCTTGTAATTTCTGACTACAAAGCAGCCTGTTGTGTGTCGTATGTAAAACGGGGCTTTAGTCCAGAATAACTCAGTCATGAAAACCTCATGAACTAAGACACATGACTGCAAAAACCAACTGATCTGTCACTATCTTTGGCAAATGGTATGAGGAAACAACAAAATGATTCACAGTCACTGTGCTGTGAGTAAATAAAATGAACGAAACCGACGTGATCCTGATTACTATGGACCGCAGGGGAATGTGACCAGACAAGAATAATCTGCGCTGCTTTGCTTGGAGCCACCACACCCATGATCTGCTGATGTGGTTGAAAAGCATTTGTCTTTCCATCAGTGAGCTTTCTGAAGAACAGAGTATCACTTTTAGTTTTTACTTTTTTTAAATTAACCCTTAGTGCTTTAACAAACTTCTCAACCTTTGCAAGGTCAATGCGTGAAGCATGTGCGAGGTTTTTCTTACAGTAACTGGAGTCCTACATGCATGTACACCACAGCTTTACCCTGGATACTTAAGGTCACGTCTCATGTGAGGATGAAATGTATCTCTAAAGTATATCTGCTTCTTAGACACACATAAATTACATTCACACTTGGGATACGCCCCCAAGCAGGTACAGGCATTTATGGTAAGAATGACATAAGTGCAGACTTTAAAAAGAGGAAAAGATAAAAATTTTAAGCTGTATACTATGATATGAAAACGTTGATCACAGATAATTTCAAGTAGAAACTAAATCCATATACGGCTTTACAAAGTGGAGGACAATGTGTCAATGTCAAAGTTTTCACTGGTTGTCTGTTACAACCAGTGAAAAACACTTAAAGGTGAATAACACATCTTTACAGGCTGCAAAGCACTTTCATCTCAACAGCCTTTTTAACAGCAGACATTTTGACATGTCATAGCAAGTAAAGCACAGGTGTAATCAATAGCATTAGTAATTGCTGCTGCTTATGTGCAGATATTCACTACTAAAGTTATACCACATACTCTGTGCAAGGTTTGAGTATGTATGGTGTTCATACGGGAAAAAAATATGCTCATAACAGTCAGTACGAATACAAATAAAAAGCGGAGTTTTGAGCAATAATTTTGTACTTTTAATACATTATCTAATGGCTCTTGCTAACTAAAACATTCACTAACTAACAAGGGGGTACAACAGGTAGTTTATTTGGTTGGCGAGAAGGTTCAGTAGGGGGGTTGGAGGGATGAAGGGGGTTGATCTGGGTCATGGTGGACGGAGCGGCTAGGAACCCGGGGGGGTCTTGCTTTGTGATCTCCCTGTGGTTCCTGTGATGGAAAAATAACAATTACTTTGGCGGAATTATGAATTTTAGCATGCATGTCTTTGATGGTGGAAGGAAAGCGATGTGCATGGTGGAAACCCACGCAAACATGGGGAGAACATGCAGACTGTCCACAGAAATGTCTGGGATGACTGAGGTCTGAACACAGGACCTTCTTGCTGTGAGGCCACAGTGCTGGGCCACGGTGCTGCCCATTGAAGGAGGATAAAATCGGGGTTTGAGGGGAGACAAGGGGGTTAGACAGACATGCTGCTATACGCACGTGCCGGTGATTGGATTACACAGGGAAAGGTGGATGAAATGAGTGAAGCACAGGTGGTTGGATTAGTAATAGGGAGAGGCATGGTTTTGTTCCTGAACCTCAGTTATAATAACAACATTTGTAGAATGGCAGTCAATTTTTACTATTATTGTCCTTTAACATGATGTCTTAGGTTACTATTATACCTACAATGGCATAAGATAAAAATTAGTGGATGAAAACAAATGTGACCGAGATCTACTACAGAACAACACGAATCACAACAGTTAAGGAAAAGAGAGATTAGAGAGTATTTACATGCAATTAATCATCAGCAATTCTTTCAGATGTAACTATTAATCTTCTGACTGACTCATTTGAAGCCTACATATCAGTCATAACAAAGCAGCCATATTTGTCTCTTTTTCTCTGCCTACAGCTGGGTTGCTCTTCTTATCTGTGTTCAAGCGAGGGCAAGGCCACACTTCTGTAGAATCGGTCAGGGAGGAGTATGTGTCTGTGTTTGTGCATATGTGTGTGTGCTTAAGGGGTTTTACTGCCAAGACTAAATTTACGCAGCTGCTTGACAGTAGTCAGCACATTGAGCTGACTCTGAACCACACTCGTTAGTATCACTTTCAGGGAAAACTTATTTTCAGTTCTAGGAAGCATAACTTTGAAACCAGTTATACAGGTTGCCCACAATCACCTGCCTAAATATGTCTCCAAAAACATGACCACACAAGTGATAGACACATCTGTGGCACTCGAGCTTTGAACTTTAAATAGACATCTGTGTCTTAACCCCTCTGTTGTTTTTCACCTCAGCCCCCCTCTCTCGGACACCCACCTGTGAAATACCAGAGACGGGTTAGTGTAGTCTGGTTTCACAATTACACATTCCCATAAAACATTAACCCAGATGTTTCTCGCTTTCTTCCTCCTTGTCTCTCACTTCCTGATAGAAAGCTGTATTTTTGCCACTAGGCAATGACATGGGACTTTTTTGACCAGTTTGAAGCCGTTTGCCAGGTTAAGTCAAGGGAAATTGTATGCACACAAACTCCACGTGATTTTGATTGTGATGTTTTCACCAGTTAATAAATGAGATGTATAAGAGCCTTCAAAAGTGGCTGCTACTTTGTCTTACTGCACAAATATTTTGCAACTACAACGTATGCTGTGGTTCTTCTAGATGTAATCGTCAATGTTCACACCCATTTGCCTCGCACGAATGAACCAGCTAATTTCATTAGTGTTTGACCAATGACACGGCAAACCTTTGAGACAGGAACTGTATGACTCATCCATGGAAGGAATCAAGATGTAAACTTTGAGCACAGTGGAACCAGTATTTCAATATCACACAATCCATGCTTTTAGTTACATATGTACTTACAACTGTACATATGTAAATGTACATATTGAGGTTTGATGCCATCAGAAAAGATCTCGTTTCTACCATTCCCAGATTTGAGAATATAGGTGTTTTGCAAAATTACAACTATCAGCATTTAAAAAAGGGTGGCAATTTCCAACCATGCACTGCAACATTTTGATTTTGCTAGACTTTGTTTAATGATAGCTTTCTCCTTTGTTAGAATATTCCATATCTCTTAAACAATGAATTAAAAAAACAAAGTTGGTTGGAATACTACAAGCACTATTTAAACAGCATATTGTGATCTGGGAAACATTTCTCGTTTTCTGAAATAGACTATGCTGGTACTTGAATGAATAAACTGATCAATTGAAACAAAGTAAACATGACATGAATGACATGTTCTAGTCCTTAAGTGATTTCTACTATACAAATAATATTTTAGTGACACTGATGAAAATTTCACTTTAATCTGCCATCAACAAAGCACATAACACAAGTCGCGTTAGTACTGATAGATATTTATTAGAAAAAGAAGAAAAAAAAAAGCATTTTACAAGCCCAACAGCTCCACTAAGATGGAGTTACTCAAGAAGTTATCAGGCTTTATCAGCACTAAATAACAAAAGCCACAATCGGCGAGCAGAGGAGGAGAAAACTATATATACATACACACGCCTCAAAAAAAACAAACAAACAAAAAAAGGACATTGACAGTGTAACATCAAGATTTCATGAATAGTTTGAGGCCCCTTTCTGGACTTGAAGCAGTTAAGAAGAAGGTCAAAAGAGTGACATTGGGTTAAAAGAGGGGATAACAACAAAGCAGTGGTATCTCACTTTACTGACGCAGGAGTTACGGTATTGAAGCTGAGCAGGGTTCTGGGTACTGACTGATGCTGGGAGTGTGAAGGAATATCTTGTCAAAAGGGTTAAAAGTCTACACTACCAGGACCTATGGTGACTGTTCAGCATGCCTAGTCTACAAAGACAAATACACACCTTGTCTGTACAAGTACTGCTAGTAAGACAGGGAGTACATTGTGGGGATTCTAACAGGGGACTGAGAGACAAGCATGTACAGATGCTTCACCCGACTACCCCCCAGCCCCCCGTCTACGCTAATAATCTCAACTTCCAGAGCTTTTCCATTTTCATCCAGCCATTCCCTCTTCTGTTCAGTGGCGAGTTTCATACATCCAGCCTCGCATGCCATTTCTTAATCTCGTACAAGACTTAATACAAGTGGACTCTGTTATGGCATGTGAGTATTGGAGCAGAAACAACGCCGTCACTACTCTGCAGAAGCGGTAACAGCAGACTGACTTCTACACAATCTGGTTTCTAAGCCACTGAGCTGGTCTTTCCGCGGCGGTGCTTACGAACCTCCTCCATCAGGTCCTTAAGGTACTGAATCTCCCGGCTGATGGACTCCGCCTTCTCCGTCAACTCGTGATTCCTCTTCTCCAGGCCTTCCAGCTCTGTGCCAAGCAGCTCCTGCTCGACCCTCTTCTTCTGTCTGTAGCGAGTGGCTGCCGTCTTGTTCTGCTCCATCTTCTTGAGTTTCTTCTCCACTACCTTGGGAGCACCAGACACCGATTTGACCCTGGAGCTCTTGGCAGAGGAGAGGGAAGCGGAGGCGGGCTCTGGTTTGGAGTAGGGTTTGGTCCTGGAGGATCCAGCTGTGGGAGAGGGGGTGGAAGGAGTAGAGGGGAGGCGAGCAGGTGAGCCAGCAACAGACTCTATGCCTGAGTCGCTGTCGCAGTCGCTTGATGGAGAGATTTTAATGGACTGGTCGGGGAAAGATACGAAGGAGGGCTCATCGTTTTTGGTGAGCAACACCACGATGTGGCCAGAGGGGGGAATAGAGAGCACAATGGGGCTGGGGGTCTGAACGCTTCCACTGAGATCTGGAATGATGGTGGCTGTTAGGGGTGTGGATGTTTTCTCTGCATCCAGGACATCCATTTCACTCCCCAGCTCCACTGTGTAGGCTGGAGAGGGGGGAGATGGTGAAGGAGCCGGGGAGGGAGGCTCACACTTCATAACAACCTCCAGGTCAAGAGACACTTCTGTCTTCTTTGCTTCAGCTGCTCCAGGGAGAGGCAGCTCCAGGGGGAGAGAGGGGATGCTGGGCAGTGAAAGCTCCAGTTCCAGGCTTTCGTGTGGGGTGGGGATGTTTGTGTCAAATGAACCTAGCTCTAGATCCATGTGGGAGTCGAGGGAGGCCAGGAGATCCTCGGGGGAGCTGGGAGACTCATCGGACGAGCAGGAGCCAATGAGGGAATCCAAGTCAAATTCACTCAAGTCGATTTTTTCTGACATCCAGTCCATGCCCGCAAAAGCGTCATCTGTTAACAGAGAATATATCAATTTATATCTGATCAAACAATAATATATTAATTTGATACAAACAGGCATTTTGAATGTCCTCTTTAGTAACAGGGTTTTCAGTGAATACAAAAAGCAAAACTTGCTGGAATGTCAGTCTTTTCAAATGCCTCCCTGTATTGTTATAATTTCATGATGCACATAAACAACTTGCAATCAAATACCCAGGGCACCAGGAACCTTGTACTTAACAGGTGCCAAGAGCCACAATGAGCTTCATACTAACTGAAGATGCCGCAACAAAAAGGGACACACACGGGTCATTATGAAATAAAACCAGTTTAAGCCAGTCTTAACCACATGGAGCCACACCTAACCTGCTAATGAATGTTCATCACGTACAAACTATTAATTCATGCCTTTAATTGTGGTTTTGGACGAAGTGAATAGTATCTTAAGTCTTCATACGTTTTATTTACTACTAATATTTATAAAGGTGTAGTGCTGCTTTAAAAAAAAAAAAAAAGGCAGAGTGACTTAGCAATCCAATTTTAACATCTAGGACACTCTGCCTGCAGGGCAACTGTAAGTGCTTCACTAACACAACCACCTTTATAAAATATTTACAGCTTGCCTGAAAGCGGCCAACACCTCTAAGAACAGTGATACGTGACAACTTTAATTCACTCTCACCTTTACAAGCGTCTGCTCCGACATGGGCGTCGAGCAAGTCGCTGTCAACCAGCCAGGGGAGGGTCGATGGGTTCACTCCGGCCTTGGTTCCCAAGGAGGAGGAGGGTTGGGTGGGAGGAGGAGAGTGAGGCGGGGATGCAGAAGAGAGTGGGGAGGATGACACGGTCTGGTAGGGAGACCAGGAAGATGCGTAGGAGGACAAAGAGAGGGGGGGCGAAGCTGGCACCTTCCCCTCTAGAGAGAAGGAGGGAGAAAGAGCTTCTTCTTCATCTTGGTCCAGAAGGGGCCCCATGGGGTCAGCCGTCAGAAACGAGGGCCCTGTGGACAAGAACTTCCTCATTAAGTATCTTAATTTCTACACAAAATACTTATTTAATAGAAAATAATCTGCTCCACTTTAATCCCGTTATATTGTAATATACACACCACAAAATTCTACCCTTTTGTTTTAGACTGAAATGTTTATTCTGATTCTTGATGTTAAGTCCAGGAAGCTAAACTTTGCAATTTGCCACCCTTCATGTTGTGTCATCCAAACTGAGTGCCGTGTATTCAGTAATGTTTGTAGCAGTGCTTTGGGAACATGCGTCATCACAACACCAACCTAAGTACAGGGCCTCCACGTCCTCCAAGGCCAGCTGGGAGAGTGTCATCACTGCTGCTGGTCAGTGTTAGCCGTGAAAGGGTGAATAAAAACAAAGGCGGGTCTGTTGACGTTAAGTCGAGGGGTTCGATACCGCTGTCGACTGCAGCAAAGCTGAGGGTGGTTGCTGAGAGAGACCTGGGTAAAGGAGATACAGAGATGCAAGCCATGTTATGTGGAGAAAATGATGAACACACACAGTTCGAGTGTTGACAGCGGTCACTAAGCACCGCAAGGTGTGGTGACGGCGCAGTGGATAAAACATATGAGATGAGGTGTGAGAGACCCGGGTTCACACTGTCAGTCAGTCCCTGAGCAAGACACTTAACCCATAGTTGTCCCATAGAGACATGAGACCTGTGACATATATAGCAACTGTAAGTTGCCTTGGAAAAAAGCACCAGCTAAATTAATGATTATTACTAATTAACAAATCTGTATACAGCAGGAAAGGGTTTAAAAGCAAAACAAGTGTATTGATGGAAAAAGTATGCCAGAGACTGACAACACTTCTAAAGTAGGCTAATGACATCTGCATATCTTCAACACTCTCCAGTGTGTGTGTACTTCCTGAAGCAAGTACACATTTCCGTACTCTACAACACTCATGCAAACAATGCAGCTTTCGTGAGCGTGTGCTTGGGTCGTTTAGATTGTTAACGTATTAGACGTGAGGGAGGGCGAGGCTAATTTTGGCTAATCCGTTCCACTGAAGTGTCAAAGCCGCGTTGATGTGCAACACTCCGCCCTCCACCGGGGGATAATATTTCCTAATTTGGTCATGCTTTGGTCGGTAAACCCGTCCTCCTCAGTGAGTCACCGCGGAAATGTGGGCGGGCAACCGCCATTTTCACAACAGAGCCATCTGTTTGAGGGGTTGAGTGAAAAGGACAGTGCGCGCCATTTTGGACACGCCACGTTGTCCATGTTTAATACACACAAATACTACAAATGTTGAAAATTACCTATGACTTGTTAACTCTGTGGGATACATAAGGACTTTCAATAAGGGGCGTAAACACTTCTCTTGTCAAGAGAAGACAATCGACAACACAAAACGGCACAACACGGACTCTTAACATTAACTGAATTAGTTTGTAATTTAACACTAACGTTACCACCAACCCAAGACCAGGAACTTCGGCAACATATCGGGGCTTTAACAATCGTAACTTTAACAATAGTTAACATCCAGGGCGCTAAACGATAGAGTTACTCAACAAGTCTGTTAGTTGTATCAACACTAGCCAGAGGAGTTGGCATTAAAGCCGGTTGTAAACCAATGGGAAAACGGCGGTAAAATAAAATTAAAATAAGTCCATATAAAATACTTACGCCATTTTGCCAGAAATAGCCAGTGCACTTAGCCGCTGCACTGCCGGGTTGTTGCCGCTGCAAGGATAGCCGCTGCACGCCTTTAAACTGCCATTTTAGCGCGAGAGAGCATCCACCGGGAGTCGATTATAACTTTCTACATGCATTAGAAAGAAGGACGGGCGGAGAGAGACACATTAGTATATATAGAGCCAAAGCACCACCCACTGCATTCCTCCGCGGTATCACTCCGCGGGGCCGTTTGTTTAGCTGTGCGGGTGACGCGAGTTTCCGTTTCATAAAATGAATTTAAAAGCGATAGCAAACAAAGCTACTTCCGGCTGGGTAGTAGTAGCAGTAGTAGTAATAGTAGTAGCAGCAGCAGCAGCAGCAGCAGCAGCAGCGACACGCGGAATGCTGCAATTACTCCGTTAGATTCTTGTTTATGATTGGTTAGATGCATAATCTCTATTCAGCTGACAAAATAGATCCATTCGGGGCTTTACACGAGTGCCTCCTACGTCATATGTAGGTCAAATGCAAAATGTCAACATTGAGGAAGGTTGCGTGAGTCTTTTACAAATGTCAGTGACTGATAAGGAGTACTGACGAAGTACAACAAACACTGCATAACATATGCTTTAAGAAACTTTGTTGAAATTTTAGATCAGTACTATATATTTCCGGTGCCTACTTATTTTAGAAGCATACATGTAGCCCAATCAAATATGATCAAAATTTTACTTTTGCCTTTTTTTAAAACTTTTTTTTAAATCCTGTATCCAGCGACACATTTGTTAAATGATTATTTATTATTGATATGAATTGTGTCTATAGGCTATTTCAAAATCATATTGCTGTTCTTGAACTCAGAAATGATCTTGTTTTGTTTCTTAATGCTGTGTGGTGAAGCCAATGGCAATTTGAAAAATTGTGGACAATACATTACTAACCAACATTAATAGAGTATGCAGAGTAAAACAAAGTCATTGCTGACTCAGTTTTGTCTCAAAATATCTCCTTGGCAAGGGAACATGGCTGCAGAAAGAGAGAGGGCAGCACTCAACAAGCATAGATATGATCGAGATAAATCAGTGTTGATCTGTGATCCTAATCTATACAGACTTCTTGATCTTGCCAAGCACGCCATACAGGACTGTTTACATTTTGTTGCTGGCACACTCATGGCTCATTTGCTGGTTTTTGCTTTAGTTCTGAACAAAACATGTTTAGTTGTTAAATATCAGAAGGTCGGTGGTTCGATCTCCGGCTCCCTCATTCTGAATGTCAAAGTATCCCTGGGCAAGATACTGAACTCCATTGCTCCCAATGGCCGTGCCATCGGTGGAGAAAGTGTATTTACATTTCTGATGGCAGTTGGCACCTTAGCCTCTGCCTGAGTGGTTGACTGTGATGTAGTGTAAAAGCGCTTTGAGAGGTTGGAAAGACTAGAAAGGCGCTATATATACACAAGTACAGACCATTATTTGTTATTATTTCATCATAGGCTAATATGAGAGATATATCACTTACTTGAAATTAGTCTTAATACAAATACACAATAAGTAACAAATAATAGCTAATATTTTAAGCAGGTGTGGTAAAACAAGGTTTATCAGTGCAGCACGTTTCATACACAGGCAATTCATCATCTTTACATAATGCATTTACGCCAAACATTTAACAAGAAACCCAGCATAAAAAACACAAATTAAAAAGATAGAAATAAAAGAAATTAACACAAGATCCAAATGATTTTCATTATGTCCAGTCCAACTAATCGCCAAGGTCAAGTCAAATATAACATTTATAAAATAAAAAACACATACCAGCAGGGAAGTCTCTTTACTAAAACTATAACCATTCACAACCATTCAAGTTAGGCTAATTCATCAGATTGGGCTAATCAGTGTATCGATGTACAGCTCTGTAGTCCCTTACATTGTAGTTTTGGAAAGAAAAGTAAGGACAATAAAAAGGAGACTGACAAAAATAACATTGGCCTATATAGATGCTTGTTGTTTTTTGTTTGGTTTGTTCCATGTTTACATTTTCTTTACTTACAAATGTCACATATAAAAATAGTATGTGCAAAAATAAAAGTTTGAAGATTAAAATCAAGCAAGAAAGGGTCTACAAGTTAAAACCTATTTTTCCCCTGAACAGTGCTTACTGAACAGGTCCTTGATTTGCATGAGCTCATCCAAAGCCTCATTGAGATCCTGTGCTACCTGACGGATTTTCTTCGCAAACTTTGATTCAAGGCCCTTCTTCAGCTTCTGACCATTCTTTCCTTGGGTGAAGTACATATCCATGCCGAGGGCAAAGCCTTGCATCATCCCAGATGCCTTACTGTTAGCTTCTATGGCCCTAGCACTTGCTCCTCCTGTAGTGGAAAGCTGTATCATCCCGGCTACTCTCGCCGAATCCATCCTGGCTTTAATCAGAACAGACAGATCATGCTTCTTTAGCTGCTCCATGCCCTCATTGATGAACTTTAAGCAATCCTGAATATCCTCCATGAGGTCACTGTACTCCTGGAAGGTCTTTTCAATTTTCTTCTTTTCCTGACTGACGTTCACCTGGAAGGACAGATTTCATAATATTTTAAACAGCAGCTTTAAGCACATCACTAAACAAGTTAAAGCTACTACATCTGTGATTATTCGGCATAAAATTGTGTTTGTAGAAAAATGAAACAATCTTGGTGAAAATTGGTGCAGTCAGTGTGTTGTTTTGAGCCCATTCATCCCATGCATTGCTGTGTGCCACAGTATGTTTTTATTACTACCTTTAGGGGGTGCCAAAATTAGAAATGTTTAAGTTATACACTAGTGGCTATAACTTAAATGCATTTGTTGGCAAAATGATTGAACATTTAAACAGACAACAAAGATTCTCCTGAAATACTTTGTTTACCACATTCACTACTGTTTGATCTCTTTCTGTACCTGCACCTCTTTCTGCCTGAGGGAATGCATCTTGTCAGCCAATGAACATCGGTCAAACCTTGAGGATGGCAATTTTATTTATATAGCACATTTCATTACATGTAAAATAATGATTTACTTTGACATGCATTCAGCACATTTAACATGCACATCATTATGTGTACATAATAGGTTTAAATACAAGAAAGTATAACATAATAAAAAACTAATGAAATGAAAGCAGTTGCCCTTGATATTAACCTTCGTTGGATAACTATGACCTGGATGACGAGAATCTTCATAGACAATGAAATGAAAGAAAACCACACACTCCAAAAAGCATCCACACCACAGACACAAACCACGAAGAAAATCAGTAAAGTTTCATGTCTTGTCACCTTGTTGGCGATGGCTGCTGATGCACCAGTGACGCCGCCGGCTGCAGCCACGCCAACCCCGAGGACAGTCAGCCCCAATGAGGCTCCCATTGTCAATGGACACAGAATCACCCCAGCAGCTGCTGCCACGCCTCCCGCTACACTTGTAGCCCCTCCTGTGATGCCAGCAATCTTTGTACCCTTTGAAACCTTAAGATTTAAAGGAATTTATTTGATAGGGTTTCTCAAAAAGATATTTGATAAGAGACCAAGTTATGGTAACTTTATTCACAAATCGAATATGTTTCAAGCATTCAAAACAAATGAAACAGACCAACCCAGAAAGCACAGCATGATTGGTCTGAATAAAATGATTTCTGGAGAGCCTGGGTTTATTATTCTTAAAAAGCTTAAATTTTGATTTATAGTCTTGTGATTAAATTGACTGCAACATACATGACCTTTCATTATCATATGTGTTATTTTTTTACCTTGTCTAAGTTGTCAGCAATGCAGACCAGCTCAGCAGTGTGTTGCTTCAGGGTGCCACCATGTTCAGACAACAGGAGGACGTAACGCAGGACAGCTTTATAGAGATGTTCAGCTTTAATTCTGATGACCCTGGAATGTATTGTAAGAACAACACCAACATTTGATCAGATTATCATCATTCAGCTTTAGTTGGAGGAAACATCTTTCCAGTTTAGTCAGAAACAAGACTGAGTTTCTTTAAGAGCGCAGATTAAATCATTTTTATCCTTAGGCTGAATATAAGCCTAAATTAGGGCAAGTCAGCAACTAGACACATCATCAACCAGGCTTTTAAATGGCCTTTCAAGTAGGACATTTTGATCGAAGAAACCAAATTTAGGTCCAAGTTTTTGAAACAGCAGCACACAGTTGATTAAAAAATTGGGTCCTATTTTGTAATCAGCTGTGTTTTTTAATCATGGTGTGATCGAGTGGCGTTGTAGCTACACATGACTCTAGCGACCGTTGGACCACTGCATTTGGTACAAATATCCATGGTGCCCAGAGAATAGATCCTAATACATTACATTTATTCATTCACTTTTATCCAAAGCGACTTACAATTGCTACACATGTCAGAGGTCGCACGCCTCTGGAGCAACGATGGGTTAAGTGTCGTGCTCGGGGACACAATGGTGGATGGGTCATAGTGGGGATTGAACCCTGGTCTCTCACACCAAAGGTATGTGTCTTATCCACTGCACAATCGCCACCCGCCATGGTGCAATAATTATATAATAATAACTTTGGTGAAGCTCTGACTTTTTCCCTACCGCCACCAGCAGCTCAAAGTTTTCATTTATTGTGTGAAATAGCTCACCATCTACTTGATGTGGTGGCACACAATTATGTACAAACATTCATGGTTCCCAGAGAATGAATCCTCCTGACTTTGGTGATCCCCTAACTTTTGCTCTAGCCCCTCTATAAAGTTTACAATTGTGGGTTTTCATGAACTATGGAAATTAGTACAGATGTTCATGTACATGAATTGTTATTACTTTGGCGATCCCTTAATACCTCCAAGACTAAAGACATTCTCATTAGCCTCAGATGTACTTCATGTTTAGTACTAATTAGCAAATGTTAGCATTATGATCTTAGCTCAACGCATCACCATGCCTCAACTATATAAAATATAAAAGATGTAACAATCTACTTACTTTGTTTCTTTTTCCCCTCCAAGTTTGATGTCTTCACACAGAGTGTTCCAGGCTGTAAGTCAATGAAACGGTAGTTCAGCAACAGTAAGTTAACAAAAATATATATCTTTTCAAACCGGTTTTTACTCACGTGTCACATTCTTCCACCAATCCATCAAAGAGTTGGCATCCTGGTAGAAGATGAGAGGTCATTTACAACACAGCTAAAAGTACTTTTTACTCACTTTATATTGTGTTAGAACAATACCTTAATGGTTGTAAAATAGTTACCATGATTTCGTTTTTGTCATCAGGCTGTTCTTTGAGAGGTTTTTGACGCAGCAGAGGTAGTAATCTACGGTTATCATTAATTGATAGTTCAGGCAGCACCTGAGAAAATTAGTGACAATCCAGTTTTATTAAATTGGCATGTTATGTGAGTGACATGCCTTAGCTGAGTTTCATTCTTTATTCCAACACTATTCAGCTAAAATTACAATTCCACTTGATGATACCTGATCCACTTTTTACAAAACTACATTGAGTGATTAAGGATTAAGGATTTACAACATCTGAACAGATTTCTTTCCTGTAGTTAAATAGCTAAATATTTGGGTGAGTTTCATGGCATTTGTTTACCAGTTTAAATAACAGTGTTAGATAGTGATTCATACAACTTTAAATAGTTAAATAGTTTGTTCTCCCCAAAATAAAATTTACCAGAATATTTTGTGGTTTCGATATCTGTAACATATTCATACTTTACTTCAGTTAAGAAGCTGCTTTGCTCACACTGCACTCTACAGAAACAATAAATGTTACTTGTCTAAAAATCTTTGATCAACCTGTAATATCCCATAATTGTAATAAAACATAAAACAATGTTACCTTTACTATATTAATGCCATTTACAGAGTCAAATCCTCCAGGATTTTTTTTAACAGTCCACTTTTTTGGTAACACTGGTGGAGGAGTTGAGCAGCCCAAGCCTCCCTGAGCCGAAGGGGAAATGAACACATTAAAAAAAGTAATCGTCATGAGTGTCATAGTGTGAAAGGTACAAGGACACGTTCTGATGATTTATTGTATGGTAAGTTTGGAATTACGCATCATGAAATTTGGATTGAATTATACATTTTTATCAGGACCACAAAGGCAGTACACAGTTAATGATAAAATTATGCCATTGGTCTGAATTCTAATTATAAAACATTTGTCAAGTCATAATTAAAGGTCTCAAAATACTGATACCCAATATTATTAATTATCCCATCCAGAAATATCAGATCAATAAAAAATATTAAACATGAAATCTGATTTAAGACTGTGCTCTGCACATGACAGTTTGAGTTAACATGCAAATTAGATCTCATTACAGAGTGAAACAAAGCACACTGACTGTGGAGGTCACTGCACCAACCTCTGGAGATCTTGTGGGAGACAGAGGAGTAGTGTTACATACAGGCTTTTCATCCTTAGTTTTGTCTGGACGGGATATATTTTTTCTTGGCATGGGAACTGGCTTCTGAAAGAGAGAGGGTGGTATATTAAAACATTGAATCTGCTTGGACTTTCTTAGGAAGGTATTCACTGTATATTGGAATTTTCTCAATCCATGATAACATTTATCCAAATTCTAAAATTGCAGTTTACAGCTTTAATGAAGTGTTTTCAGAACACTAACTTTACATTAACTAGTTCCCGACAGTTCCTACATCCTAACTGGAGTCAAATTCCCAATCTACTCTATCAGGGCTGAGATCGAGCCATCCCTACAAAGGAATTCATGAGGAGCATAGACATGATCAAGAAACATTGTTGATCTGATCTTGCCAAGCATGCCAGACAGGATTGATTACATTTTGTTTTTGACACATTTAGGTATTGTTTTCTGCTTTCATTTTGCTCTGAAAGAACATGTGTTTACTGTTTAATTTAACTTAACTGTTAAATAACACCTACTCCAACAAAAAAAACAGAATCTGTAAATATCCAAATGTTTTTTTTGGTCTACGATATTTATATAGCACCTTCCAAACATTGCAGCCATTCAAAGTGCTTTACAGAAACAAATCTACAAATACAGATACAAAGACTTCAAGCAAGGACGTTCAATACGTGTACTATAGAAAGACACATTCTGATGATTTATTGTATGGTAAGTTTGCAACTACGCATCATGAAGTTTGGACTGAATTATAAATTTTTGTCAGGATCACAGTACACAGTTAATGATAAAATTATGCTGTTGGTCTGAATTCTAATTATGAACTTTTTCTCAAGAACACAGTCATAATTAAAGGTATCTAAATACCAAATATTGTTAATTATAGCATCCAGAAGTTGAAGAAGAAAAATTTTATTTGACCACAGACTATGATGAACTCTTAATTTAAGACTGTGCACATGCCAGTTTGAGTTAACATGCAATTTAGATCTCATTGCAGAGTAAAACTAAACATGGCTGACTGTGGAGATTACTGAGCACCAACCTCTGGAGATTTTGTGGGAGACTGAGGAGTGGAGCCAGGCTTGTCATCTTTAGTTTTGTCTGGACAGGACTTCAGACTCATTGAAAAGGGTGGTGGCTGCAGAAAGAGAGACGGCATCAGTCAACAACGTACATACGGTATATTTAAACACTGAATCTGTTTGGACTGTCTTAGAATGGTATTCATTCACGATAAATTTTGTGATATTAGAATTTTCTCAATTCCCTCACTTGTCTGAAATTTTGCAGATTCTAAAATTGCAGTTCACATCTTTTATGCAAAGTGTTGAGCCTACATTAACTTTCAAAACAGCGTGCACATATCAAATTAAACATGGTCCTAATTGGAGTCAAATTCCTAACCTGACTCCATCAGGGCTGTGATCTAGCCATCCCTAAAAGAATTCATAAGGAAAGCATTTGATCAAGACAAAACATTGTTTATGTGTGACCTAATCTGAAGAGATATCTGAGCTGTTAATTGACAAGCATGCCAGACACGATTGACTACATCTTTTTTGTAGCCACATTTAACTCTTTTTTTTTTTGGTTTCACTTTTGCTCTGAACAAATGTGTTTACTGTTTAATTTAATTTAACTGTTAAATACTAAAAAATTCAGAATCTGTAAAAATCCAAATTTTTTTATTAGGTAGAAATAATGTGTTGGCAATTAGCAACCTCCCACACAGAAAATCTGATTCATTTGTTAAATATCAGCACATATAAAATAATATACTTTGAATAATAATTTGTGTCTTTTGTTTTAACCCAGACAAAAATCAATAAACTGGTTAAAAATGATTAAAATAACACATACTTCATTAAAAAGACTTAGAATCTGTAAATATACAAATATTTTTCATTTCAAAAGTTTCTACATCACACTTGTGTAAGTTGCATGTCGGTCCACGATTGACTTCCAAACTAGCTGTTATGTTGCAAAACAATTTTTGAGAGGAGGGGGACTTCAAGGCAAGGCAAGTTTATTTATATAGCACCTTCCAAACACTGCAGAATAGTGTTTGTGTTTCAGAAATCCATATCGTAGACTATAAGTACTGATTAACATACACCACTGAAATAATAACATAATGTACGCATTAATTTGTATAGTAGCTCTTGGTTAAACACTAATTAATATACTTATATCAATCATTACACATTATCTAATTATCTTATTTCTTACCTGTGCCATTGTGCAACTTTCCCTGCTGTAATCGACTCGTTGTGAGATGACTCTCTTTTGCAGCACTCATTCATCAACTTCTGAATGCTGAACAGGTTGGATGAGAATATGACATCTCACCATTCAACTGGTATTCATTCCTTGTCATTCAAGCACTTGCATTTTCTTGTTTACACACCCACTAAAAGTTCTGATGTCATGCAGATAACAAAGCGTAAAGTGAGAGCATCAACTGATAGACAGTTGTAGTTGGACGCTTACATACACTTGAAGTCATGGTGAAATCATTAAAACTCCACAAATTCCATGTGAAAAAGTTATAGTTGTGGCAAGTCTGTTAGGACATCTACTTTGTGTGTTAAAATAGTCATTTTCCCAACAATTGGTTACAGAATTTCACTTACAATTCACTATATCACACTTTCAGTGGGGTCAGACGTTTACATACACTAAGTAGACCGTGCGTTTAATCAGCTTGTGAAATCCCAGAAAACCATGTCATGGCTTTAGAAGCTTCAGATATGCTAATTCACATAATTTGGGTCAATTGAAGGTCTACCTGTGGATGTATTTTAAGGCCTACCTTCAAAATCGGTGCGTCACTGCTTGATATTATCGGGAAATCAAAAGAAAAAAGCCACAACCTTGAATAAATATTGTGTAACTCCACAAGTCTGTTTCATCCTTGGAAGAAGTTTTGCCTGAAGCTACCATCTTCATCTGAGCAAACAATAATACACAAGAATAAACACCATGGGACCACGCAGCTGTCATACCACTCACAAAGAAGATGTGTTCTGTCCCCTAGTGAGAACAGCAAAGGTGAATGGACCATGTGAAAGGACCTGCTGAAAGAAACAGGCACAACAGTATCTACATCCACAGCAATTTAGCATATGCGATCCAATGTACTTGTATATAGCGCCTTTCTAGTCTTTTCGACCACTCAAAGCGCTTTTACACTACATCTGCATTCACCAGTCACACACTGAGCCTAAGTGCTCAAACAGAAACTAACATTCACACACATTCATACACTGGCGGAACAGCCACAGGAGGCATTTAAGTTCAACACTTAATTTTGTCTTCATGCACAAAACTGAATGTTCATGATTCAATAGTTAAACCTGTTTTTCTGGAAAGAGTCTAGCAAGCTGTGATCATAGCTAAACACATACAGTGGGGGAAATAAGTATTTGACCCCTTGCTGATTTTGCAGGTTTGCCCACTTACAAAGAATGCAACGATCTACAATTTTAATCATATGTACATTCTAACAGTGAAAGACAGAATCCCAAAGAAAATTCCAGAAAATCACATCATATGAATTTATTAAAATTGATAACCATCTGATGAGGAAAAACAAGTATTTGACCCCCTGGACAAACAGCATGTTAATATTTTGTAGAAAAGCCATTATTGTGGAGATGGTGTTCTTTGGGTTGTACTCGGTGTTCTTTGCCCTCCAAACACGACGAGTTGAGGCCAAAAAGTTCTATTTTGGTCTCATCTGACCACATCACCTTCTTCCAGGCCTCTTCTGAGTCGTCCAGGTGGTGAATGGCGAACTTCATGCGGGCCTGTACATGTTTCTTCTTGAGCAGGGGGACCTTGCGTGCGCTGCAGGATTTCAATCCATGACGGCGTAGTGTGTTACCAACCGTTTCTTTTGTAACTGTGGTCCCAGCTGCCTTCAG